>NC_084734.1:36270153-36335153 GCF_033978785.1 Entelurus aequoreus
TTATATTTGTCCTCTTTTTTTGAGAAGAATTGTTGTATATTCTTGGGTAGCAGGTTATAGTTTGCTTTGTGCATAATTTTAGCTGTTTGCAAATTCACTATGTCGTGGAATTTCAGTATTTTTGATTCAATAAATAAAGGATTTGTATGTTCTCTATATCCAACATTATGTATTATTCTAACTGATCTTTTTTGTAACACCGTTAATGAATGAAGTGTACTTTTGTAGTTATTTCCCCATATTTCTACACAGTAGCTCAGATATGGTAACACTAGTGAGCAGTAGAGAATATGAAGGGATTTTTGGTCTAGAACATGTTTTGCTTTATTCATTATTAACGTGTTTCTTGCAACTTTATGTTGTATATTTTTTACGTGAGATTTCCAGTTCAATTTATCATCAATCATTATACCTAGAAATTTGGTTTCGTTTACTCTTTCAATTTCTATTCCGTCTATTTGTATTTGTGTTTGACCTTCTCTTCTACTGTTACCAAATAGCATTATTTTAGTTTTACTAAGATTCAACGATAGTCTGTTTTTGTCAAACCATCTTTTTAATTTGTTAATTTCTTCTGTTATTATTTGTATTATCTCCTGTGTGTTCTCTCCTGAACAAAACGCTGTTGTATCATCCGCAAATAATACTAACTTTAAATCTTTTGTAACTTTACAAATGTCATTTATATAGAGATTGAATAATTTAGGTCCTAGTATTGATCCCTGAGGTACACCACAGGATATATTTAGCGTTGTAGACGTGTGTTCGCCTAGCTTCACGTATTGTTTCCTGTTCGTTAGATAACTTCTTATCCAGTTTAAGACTAACCCTCTGATGCCATATCGTTCTAGTTTTTTGATTAAAATATTGTGATTAATTGTGTCAAATGCTTTAGTTAGATCCATAACATACAGTGACTTGTAGTTGTTAAAAAGCACACAAACAATTGTTGATGTCATGTTTTCCACTTGACTACATCCAAATATGGAGCAATCAATACCATGCATGCTTAAGTGCGCACTACTCGCAGCTAGCCTACGTGCACAGGCAACGCGTCGTCAGGGTATTTCTGGAGCCCAGGCAAACCAATTATAAATATCCACATCATGTCTTCATGACGCTCTCTTCTCTCTTTGGACTGGCTCGACCTGCCTGCCCCAAAAAGGACCATAAAATAACACAACGTGAGAAAGGGGAAACTTAGCAAGAATGTAACCATGAAGACAAATACACCAACCATAAAAGGTGGGGAAATGTTAATAAGGAGCTACATGGGGAAGTGCAGCAATTTTGGGCCAAAAATATTCCAACATATGCAAAACCCAAAACCAGTATGTTGTGTAATTCGTAAATAAAAAAAATAATACAATGATTTGCAAATCCTTTTCAACTTATATTCAATTAAATAGCCTGCAAAGACAATATATTTAATGTTCGAACCGAGAAACATATTTTTTTTTTGCAAATAATCATTTACTTCGAAATTAATGGCAGCAACTGTGAGGAACTCGCATGGCTGCAGTTTTTGTGATCCCAAGATGCAGGAACCAGGAGATGTTGAGAAGGTAAGATGATTTTTAATATCATCAAACAGAAAAGAAGCAGTCTTGCACGTAAACGTTCCACAACATACTGAGGAGTGCTCGAGACAAGGCATAAATAAATAATAAATGATAAATGGGTTATACTTGTATAGCGCTTTTCTACCTTCAAGGTACTCAAAGCGCTTTGACAGTATTTCCACACTCACCCATTCACACACACATTCACACACTGATGGCGGGAGCTGCCATGCAAGGCGCTAACCAGGACCCATCAGGAGCAAGGGTGAAGTGTCTTGCCCAAGGACACAACGGACGTGACTAGGATGGTAGAAGGTGGGGATTGAACCCCAGTAACCAGCAACCCTCCCATTGCTGGCCCGGCCACTCTACCAACTTCGCCACGCCGTCCCAGGACACATGCTGATTGGCAGCAGGTGTGGACTGGCTGCCAATCAGCAGCAGGTGAGGAAATATACACAGCGCTCAGCGTGACAAGCAGGAAGTGGAAATAAAAATAAGAGCACTGACGGGAAGTAAATACAAAAACTAGGAAACAAAGTAAGTGACAGATCGTCACAAACACATTGCAAAAAAGCATCAGTCCATCTTAGATGATCTCGAGTTTAGTAAAGCCGGCAGCGTTTCTGGGTGTTGTTGATAAATGGCTTTCGCTTTGCATAGTAGAGTTTTAACCTGCACTAACAAATGTAGCGACAAACTGTAGTTACTGACAGTGGTTTTCTGAAGTGTTCCTCAGCCCATGTGGTGATATCCTTTACACACTGATGTCGATTTTTGATGCAGTACCGCCTGAGGGATCGAAGGTCCGTAATATCATCGCTTACGTGCAGTGATTTCTCCATATTCTCTGAATATTTGGATGATATTACGGACCGTAGATGGTGAAATCCCTAAATTCCTTGCAATAGCTCGTTGAGAAATGTTGTTCTTAAACTGTTCGACAATTTGCTCAGGCATTTGTTGACAAAGTGGTGACCCTCACCCCATCCCTGTTTGTGAATGACTAAGCATTTCATGGAAGCTGCTTTTATACCCAATCATGGCACCCACCTGTTCCCAAGTAGCCTGTTCACCTGCGGGATGTTCCAAATAAATGTTTGATGAGCATTCCTCAACTTTCTCAGTCTTTTTTGGCACTTGTGCCAGCTTTTTTGAAACATGTTGCAGGCATCAAATTCCAAATGAGCCAATATTTGCAAAAAATAACAACGTTTTCCAGTTTGAACGTTAAATATCTTGTCTTTGCAGTGTATTCAATTGAATATAGGTTGAAAAGGATTTGCAAATCATTGTATTCTGTTTTTATTTACGATGTACACAACGTGCCAACTTCACTGGTTTTGGGTTTTGTATTTTGCAGTAAAATGTAACAATGTCATGGTAAAAATGTTAATTTTTTGGTGGCAAAAATCTCCCTACAAAGAAAAATGTCTCCATAATTTAACTGGGAAAATGTTAATTAGAAGGATAATAGGGGCGTTCAGTAATTATGTCGCAAAATTCATCAATTTTGTGGCAACAATAATAAAGATGGCAACATGTTAGTGAGGGGAGAAATAGGAACATGCATCAATTTTGCAGCGAAATGTCACTTTTGTAGCAAAATTTGCCCTACAGACACTAACATCCCAATAATAATGATGGTAAATATTAATAAGGAGGAATATGGGAAGGTTCCGCAATTTTGCAGCAAAAATATTCCAACATAGGCAAATGGCCCCACATTAAAGATGGGAAAATGTCAGTGGCGGGAGAATTGGGAAAATTTATACAATTTGAAGAAGAAAAATACATAAAAGTTTTAGCGAAAATGTGGCACTTTTGTGGGAAAATTGTCTCTACAAAGACACATCTCTCTGATAAAGATGAGAAGGTAAGTGAGAGGAGAAATGGGAACATGTATGAATTTTACAGCAAAATGTATACATTTTGTGGCAAAAATGTCCCTACAAAGACAAATGTCTCCACAATAAAGATGGGGACATCTTCAATAGGAGGAAAATGGGCAAAATTGTTGCAATTTTGCAGCAAAATATCCCAACCTACAAAAATGTTCCCACAATATAAGTAAAAAAAATGTTTAATAAGGGGGTAATTGGGGAAATTTGTCAATTTTTTTTACAAAGTTCATCAATTGTGTAACAAAAATATCCCCACCATCAAGGTTGGAATTGTGGAAAGTTATCAATTTGGTAGCAAATATTTCAGAATTGTGTGGCAAAAATGTTGCAATTCTGTGACACAAACTAAGCAATTTTGTGGCAAAAATGTCTCTACAAAGATGAATGTCCACATAATAAAGATGGGAACATGTTAGTGAGGGGAGAAATAGGAACATGTATCAATTTTGCAGCGAAATGTAAATATTTTTTGACAAAAATTTCATTTTTGTAGCAAAATTTGCCCTACAAACACAAACATCTGAATAATAAATCTTGAAAATATTAATTAGGAGGAATATGGGAAGGTTATGCAATTTTGCAGCAAAAATACCACAACATGGGAAAATGTTAGTGAGGGGAGAATTGGGAAAACGTATACATTTTGAAGAAAAAAATAAATAAAAGTTTTAGCAAAAATGTGGCACTTTTGTGGCAAAATTGTCTCTACAAAGACAATTTTCCCTATGATAAAGATGAGAAGGTAAGTAAGAGGAGAATGTTCCCACAACAAAAGTAAAACAAATGTTTAATAAGGGGGTAATTGGGGAAATGTGGCAATTTTTTGACAAAGTTCATCAATTGTGTAACAAAAATATCCCCACCATCAAGGTTGGAATTGTGGAAAGTTATCAATTAGGTAGCAAATATTTCTGAAATGTGTGGTGAAAATGTGGCAATTGTTTGATACAAACTAAGCAATTGTGTGGCTAAAATGTCCAAAGACAAATGTCCACATAAAGATGGGAACATGTTAGTGAGGGCAGAAAATAGAAAATGTATCAATTTTCAAATGTCGCAGTTTTGAGGCAAAAATGTGACTACAAATACAAATAAAGCTGAGAAAATGTTCATGAGGAGAGAAATGGGCAAAATTGTTGCAAATCTAAGGTTAAACATCCCAACATAGAAAATATCTTCTTGATAAGTTTTAAAAAGTGTTTAATAAGTTGGAGAAATGTGGTAAATTTGTGACTTAGTTCATCAATAATGTGGCAAATTGTCCCCACAATCAAAGTACAATATGTCTAAATACAGTGTATATCAATGTGTGGCATATACTGTAGAATCTTGTGGCAATCATGTTCCAATTTTGTGACACAGATTTAGCAATTGTGTATAAAAAATGTTGCAACAAAATCAAAATGTCTCCATAATAAAAATGGGAAAATTTTAGTGAGGGGAGAAATAGGAAAATCTATCAATTTTGCGGCAAAACGAACCCCAACATAGAAAAATGTCCCCACAATCAAGGTTAAAAAAATGCTTAATAAGTGAGTAAAATGGTGAAATATGGCCTTTTTAAAAAAAAAACGACCATACAGTAAAGTTTAATAAATAATAGCAGAGAAAATTGGGGACATTTGTCAAATTTGTATGGTAAAAATGTCAAAATAAAAAGGTAGGATTTGAAAAGTTAGGCCACACAACACTGGAACGACAAGCACACACACACACTCATTTGCACACACACACACCAACACACACGCACACTTACAGCTCTCAGGCTATCCCGGCTTGACGTGAGGAAGGAGCGATAGCAGATTTGAGTCTTGCAGGCAGACGACGGAAGAATTGACAGGCCAAAGTGAAAATAGATGTGACACAGCGGCTTGGAAATGAAGACTTGGAGGAGTGGAATGAGATGAGAGAGGAGTCGGAAACTTCTGCTACTATCCTTTGTACAACATGGCGAGCTGTCACATTTTGTATGCTGCGGCGCTCAAAGCCACCGGAAAACGTGAGACACAAGACTTCATTAACTGAATTCAGCATTCTTGAGTAAATGAGAAATTAGTTTCGAGAAATGTGGCACTTGAACAATAAACAAGCCAGCAGCAACAGAGCCAATGTTGTAATAGCGATAAACAGCAAAATGCATTAACAGCAACATTTTAAAGAGCATGCAGAGGTAGACTGTGGCTGGATGCCCACCACTCATACCTCAAATGTAGCATGTAGCACAAATTAAAAATAATCAAACAGCATTTTTTTTAAAGTCTAATTACTGTAGGAAACTACAATGAATTGGTGTATATATGTTTAGGGTATACATTATGACACTGGTGACCCTTTAAAGTACAGTAGAGTGGGAAAAAACAGTTGCCTTTATATGCTTAATTGTGTTTCATTGAATCCATTAAACCAGTGTTTTTCAACCACTGTGCCGCGGCACGAGATACAGTCTGGTGTGCCGTGGGAGATGATCTAATTTCACCTATTTGAGTTAAAAAATATTTTTTACAAACCAGTAATTATAGTCTGCAAATGATGTGTTGTTGTTGAGTGTCGGTGCTGTCTAGAGCTCGGCAGAGTGACCGTGTAATACTCTTCCATATCAGTAGGTGGCAGCCGGTAGCTAATTGCTTTGTAGATGTCGGAAACAGCGGGAGGCAGTGTGCAGGTAAAAAGGTGTCTAATGCTTAAACCAAAAATAAACAGAAGCTGAGAGTCCCTAAGAAAAGGTATTGAAGCTTAGGGAAGGCTATGCAGAACGAAACTAAAACTAAACTGGCTACAAAGTAAACAAAAACAGAATGCTGGACGACAGCAAAGACTTACTGTGGAACAAAGACGGCGTCCACAATGTACATCCGTACATGACATGACAATCAAAGAAGGATAAAAACAACTGAAGTATTCTTGATCGCTAAAACAAAGTAGATGTGTGAAATATCGCTCAAAGGAAGACATGAAACTGCTACAGAAAAATACCAAAAAAAGAGAAAAAGACACCAAAATAGTAGCGCAAGACAAGAACTAAAACACTACACACAGGAAAACAGCAAAACACTCCAAATAAGTCACGTCGTGATGTGACAGTACACCTGTATATATGTTGGATTTTTTTATAGCTATATTAGTCTATTTATACCTGCATTGTCCTTTCCATCTTTACACTTTCCATCATTGTAACTGAGCTACTGTGTTGAACAATTTCCCTTGTGGATCATTAAAGTTTGTCTAAGTCTAAGTCTACTTTGAGACAAGAGCTATAGTGATGAATGGTTGGTTATGGTTTAAAGTCATAGTCTTATTACGACTTTTTACTGTCAACTGTGTTTAGTTTTTTAATGATTTCTGCTGGTGGTGTGCCTCCGAATTTTTTCCATGCAAAATATGTGCCTTGGCTCAAAAAAGGTTGAAAAACACTGCATTAAACCATATCCAATTTACAATCTACAAAGTATGTGAAAATACCATCTAAAATCACAAAATGCAACAAATTCAGTCAGTCATTTTGAATATTCCGCTCCGAATAACTTCAGGTTTTTTAGGAGATCGACAAGTGTGTGAATGGGATTGTGAATGTTTGCCTATCTGTGTTGGCCCTGCGATGAGGTGGCGACTTGTCCAGGGTGTACCCCACCTTCCGCCCGATTGTAGCTGAGATAGGCTCCAGCGCCCCCCGCGACCCCGAAAGGGATAAGCTGGAGCCTAAGCATGTTTTGAGTTTAAAGCTTCTGTGAAAGGATTGCAGTCTACCTTGTCTGTATGCACATGTGTTATGTGAGCAAGTTTTAATGCTGTAAATGTGATGATTTATGTGTTGTTTACTGTTTACTGTTTGTAATGTAACCTTGCTGCTGCCTTCTTGGCCAGGTCTCCCTTGGAAAAGAGATCTTTGATCTCAAAGGGATTTTACCTGGTTAAATAAAGGCTGAATAAAAATTAAAAAAAATCACGATAGTAACGCTTTTGCACTCTGACCATTTTACCTGATCAGTCATACTGGAAATATGCAAACATTGCAAAGAGATGTGCTGTTTATCATTCCCAATCCTTATGTAAGACAAGAACACATATGCTTGGCTTTTTTTTTGTGCATTCAAAATCGTAAATAAATAGCTAACAATTGAGTGAAGGACAACAAACCGCTCAAGGTTTTCACTGGTTTTGTCGTCTCTGATATTCTTTTCATGACCACTGCTAGCAGCAGCATAGTGATTAACGTCACACAATCCACCATCATGGGCAATAGAAACCATGGCGGAAACCCATGCAGTGCGCTTTGTAGACATAATTGTTCATCTTTTCCAGTCACATATTTTCTTTTTCCCAATCAAATGTTTGATTTGATTGATTATTTCGGCAGCCTTGCTGTTTTGATCCTCTAAGGAGAATGCTTATTAAGGTTGTTACTCGTATTCGTAGCATCGGTATCGGCGTCATCCATGTCAACCTTGCTTTTGCGTTCTCGTCTGTTATTTTCCGGTATTTTCGTCGCACACGCCAGTGCCTCAACCAATGAGATGAGGCGAATTCTGTGTTGTAATGGTCATGCATGAGGGTACTGTCACCTCATTGGTCTCAGACATACTTGCCAACCCTCCCGATTTTCCCGGGAGACTCCTGAATTTCAGTGCCCCTCCCGAAAATCTCCCGGGGCAACCGTTCTCCCAAATTTCTCCCGATTCCACCCGGACAACAATATTGGGAGCGTGCCTTAAAGGCACTGCCTTTATCGTCCTCTCTAACCTGAAAAAGAGACTATTATATATGTCTCCGTTATCCATAGGTTTATCTATAACCCATAAAGTAGGCAGGCACGGAGCTATTTCTCAGCGTGTGTTTATTCCAGCCGGCACGTTAATACACTGACACACAACATCCGGATTCCCATCATGCATTGCTTCAAAACTACGGCAAGTAGTAATGTCCAAAAACATAACAGAGACGAAGCAGAAGAACGAAGAAGAGACATGGCGACGACGAGTAAGAAGAAGTACGCTTGCAAGTTCCAAAATGATTGGAAAAAATAATTTCAGTTCATCCAGGACAGCTCGAAGGGGAAGGGGTATGCTGCCTGCAAATTTTGTAGATCAGACTTCTCCATTGAACACAGTGGCCGAACGTATATACTCATTCATGAACGAATTATTTATATATATATAAGAAATACTTGAAAATATATACCACCCCCGAAGTATGGTCTCGGAGCAGGTGAGGGCTGCCGCGCTACTGGAAAATGCGAAATATAACAGTGCCTAGTCATGCAATAATTCCATTGACATTTCAATACGTGACAAAGTGCGTCCTTTAACAAACTGATAAGGGACGCGTACTTATGTTACTAAATACGGAACGATTCTGTTTTTCAAGGGACGGTTGGTAACCCTATCTGTTGCGCTCATTGTACCATTTCTAAAAACATTTTTTTTAAATGCCAACAATACTCCATTTACACGTCCTGACCTGAAAATTAACCAAATAGGAGTGATATTGTTATTATAAGCGCTAACGCAGACGGCCTATTTTAGTGGCGCATTGATAGCAGTGACTTAATTCTAGCTTACGTGTGTATTGTTGACACAATAAGCCGGCGGCTACTTCTGCTTCATCTCAAACTTGATAAAAGTTATTGGAGATTATAATTCATGCATCTCTCACCTGGTAGTAGCCTCATGTGGCCATGGACTAAGAGACTGGTTGACTTTCACGTTACCGCGATGGCGAAATAGACCCCAAAAGACGCTTCCTTCAGAAACTTTTTTTTTAACCCTTTGTGAGGATTATGATTGATTCTTCATCTAAACGCAATTATGTGATCATCATTTGGCCCAAAGTAATCATTGTTGGCTCTCACAAAGTCTGCATGATTAGCATTGTTATTGATGGGGTAGGGCTATGTGGATCCTAACGCTACTACATCGTGGATCACGTGACTGGCTTGATCATTAACTCTCAAAATGGCTCGGGAATCTCCGTGAGATTGATACTGTTTTGATCATATCTATTTACTTGCACACTTTGGAAGTCTTTTGATGTCATAAATCAGATATGTATGATGATAGCTTTAATATAGAGACAACTTGTTTTTCCACTCTACTGGTAATTTAACTCATGTTGCACCTCGTCTGTTTTGCGTGACGAAATGAACCAACAGAAACCTCCGCCGTAACACGGTAAATTTGCACTGGTAATATTGCCTCCCGGCTGTCACGTCATGTCTGCTGACAGACGGCTTGGACTGCTTTTAGGGGCCGCCGAAGGGCCAACGCCGCCATCTCCGCGTATGCCAGGCAATATTTCTCACCCCTTATTTGTCATTCCTGAGGCCATGAGTCTTCTCTTTTCCTGTACATGCCTCTTCCCGCAGAAAAAGCTTGATTGGACTTAGCATGCATGTGCAACGGCTGCTACATAATGCATGGAGCCGGCATTTTGTAGCATTTCAATCATAAAGCCAGACAACACAAGCATCTACTTTACGCCATCCTTTCCTCTGGCTGACTCCCATCTATCTGAAACCTTCACACACACACATGCGCCTGCACACACACTTGACATCAAGCAGTACTTACATGATTGAAAGTGACAGAGTACAAGATGATTACATCAAAAGTAAAAATAAGAGGGAGGCTGCTGTGACGAGCACAAGTTAACACACAATGTCTAATGCACTGATTCTCAAACTGTGGTACGCGAGCTCCGTCTAGTGCAGGGGTGCCCACACTTTTTCAGCAGGCAAACTACTTTTTAAATAATCAAAGTGGAGGTGATCTACCTCAAATATATATATATATATACATATATATATATATATATATATATATATATATATATATATATATATATATATATATATATATATATATATATATATATATATATATATATATACATATAGCATTTTTAACACATATAGATTCCTTTCTTTCATGAAGACAAGAATATAAGTTGGTGTATTACCTGATTCTGATGACTTGCATTGATTGGAATCAGACAGGATTCATAGTCCTGCTGACAACTTCCACAATTTCAAATTTTCATTGTGGAGGAGAAAAAAAGTCCTCCTTCCTGTCCAATACTACGTTGAAGTGGTTGGTTTTGACATCTTGTTTGTCCAGCTTCCATATTCGTTTTTGTACACTTTCCAGAAATACGTTGACGGCAAACTCTGTGGCGTGCTAGCTTTTGGAGACTCTTATTTTGTTAGCAAAGGACTTTTATTGTGAAGACAGGAACTGTGCGGTCAGTGTTCAAGCTTTTGACGGGAGGTACGGTTGAAATAAAAACAGTGTCTCGCCTTCCTGACGGTCTTTTTTTCCTTCACACCGAGCTGGCAGCAGCCAACATCATTTCACAAGATCCTTGGGTGCCTTGAATGTCAATCAAGTGACGTCATAGTGAAGATTTATGATCGCAAATTTTTAGGTCTATTTTTTCAATACCTGGCTGGCGGTCGACTGACACACCCTTCGCCATCAACCGGTAGCTTGCGATCGACGTATTGAGCACCCCTGATCTAGTGGTACGCCAAATAATCACTTAGTTAAATATTCAAACACAGTGTTACTGTTCAAACGGCTTGTAATGTTACAGTGGACAAAAATATTAAATATAATTGTTAAATAAAACCTCTGCCTTTTTGATTAATAATTGGGCCGACTAAGCAAATGTATTTTCATGTTGGTCATTATGCTGGTACCTGGAGAGCCAAGTTTTTTCTGAGGTCGTACTTAGTGAAAAAAGTTTGAGAACCACTGATCTAATGCAATTATTTCGCGTGGACAAACCAAAATGTCCTCACAAAAGAAGAGGACCAAACAAACAAACACATGTTTTAATTTAGTTAAAAAATCACATTGTAGTCGTGTTCCTGGGTCTCAGTCTTGTTACTCTAACAAGTTCCCACCCTCAGAAGTCACATGGTCCACAGGAAGTTGCATCATTCAGATCCTCTGCAAGCCATGGGAAGGCCAAAATGAAGTTCACTCGTTTAATTTTCTGTACATTCAATGATATTTCAACTATGACCTGGTAGGGGTTTTAAATCCATACACAGTCCCAGTGCCGTACGCTTAGCTTTTTCACTAGTAGCACCGGTGCTACTAAATGAAAAAAAATTGTAGCACAGAACATTTTTTTGTAGCACAAAAAAAATATGAAACGTCTTCAATCTCACAATCTCATTATTAACACTCAAACAACGAAAACGTGTGCATGTGGGAACAGTTTCGTAATTTTCAAGTTGAATATCATTCATATTTTGGCAAAGATGAGCGTTCGGGTGGAAGGATTCCGGGAGGGTTTGTGACAAAGCTCCTGATAAATAGTAATATTCTGCTGCTGCATCATTAAAAACAGATCATTTTCATCTTGCACCTTATCTTCATGACTCCTTTGCACACTACATGCTACAGCACACACACAAATAAAAAACAAACAAAAAAACCAAAACACTTTTTTTCCATTTACGCCACCTTTTTGTATAACCCAATTTTAATTACCCGCTAATCTCTCGGAATGAAATTTGCTCTAATCTCAGGGGCATCGAATTCATAAAAAGGAATAAATGTGTTTACGGCGAGAGGAACAATAAGAGGCAGTCCTCAAGCGGCTGTAGGAGTGTGCTGAAAGATAACGCCTGCCAGTCACGGCGAGTGGGGTTCAATGTGTTTAATCTTGAAGAATTGTTGTAAAAGTTGATCAATTTTCTGCAGTGCATCACCAAACACAACCTTGGGGCTTGTTTTGTGTAGACATGAAAATTCAGGAGAATTAAGAGTGACATTCAGGAAAATCTTTCACTGGTTGACTAATTCATTTTGGCTTGTCATGACAAAACAAAGCACCTTTTGCAGTAATTGAAAAAGTCGATTGGACTGGCGGTTGATTAAATTCCTTGTGATGTCTGCTGCATTTATGATGGACAAAGCAGAACGACAATTAACTATACTGCTTTACAAAGGAGCTACTTAATGGCTTTTATTCAATCAACTGCTTGTAGTTGACAGGTGCATGGAGTACAAAAGAAATAACGGCAGGTTTTATATTTAGATTTTTTTTTTAAACACATTAGCATGGACATCAGTGGCTGTGGCAACCTGCCCACCTTGAAAAATGTAGTACCACACTTTTGATTGCATCAAACAAAGCAATAACGTCATCGAATTTAAGATTCAATATATTTTTTTATGTTTTCCACTGGTACAACAAAGAGGAGGAAACATAAAATATCTTGAGGGTGTAATGAATGCATTTTATTAAAACTACATTTGAAGAAACGATAAGTGGCTTTATTATTGTGAGAATGAAATTAAATACAAGTATCCTGTTAGCACAATTAATAATGTCAAGTATCAGGTGATTAAGTATTTTATAGGAATTAGATTATTTGAGTGATGGCGCATAACAGTATATGCTTTTGTTCATTCCTGCTCCTTTTCGGACAAACCATGTTTATTTGTTTATTTTTAATCTTTCTTTCTATATTACTTGTATTCATTACTGCTGAAACTAATTGATGGATTAAAATATTCATTTTTGTTGCAAATGCTGATCCAAAATCAGAGGAGAAGGCGTTCGTCGAGGGAAGTCATATACACACAGGACAAAAGGGTCTACGAGCCGAACCAATAACAACCTTTGTGGCCCGTGGAATTATTTTTTATTTTTTGGATTGGAGGTGCACGTCACGCTATGCAAGACCACTTGCAGGGGGAGGAGCAAGTCAGTATAGCGTACGCTGGTTTCTCGACACATGAGCATTGTCCAGGTTTAGTGACTGAACTCAAATGCAACTTAATGAAGGGTCGAAATGCGTGCCAAGTAGGAAAAATGCGTACATAATGACACATCTGAAGATGGCGATAGCTGCATTTCGTGGATTTAAGAATCTTTATTGTCATACCAGCACACATGAGACACATGAGATGGAACAAAATTTAGTAATCGAGGTCCCAGATTTAGCCCAATATGTATCACAAGAACGATACTATGTACTGTACATAATCATTTAAATACAGTAGCATACGAATAGAGTAGGTTAGAAATTAAGAATACATTATGCATAGAATAGATTGTGATTCAATAGTGCAAATAGAATTTGGTGGCTTCTTTGAGCTTTGTGTCCTTCTACATGCGCTTTAAAATGTTGCTACTCAGCTGTCAGTGTGATAGTCATCAGAATCAGAATCAGCTTTATGGGCCAAGTACACTATATTGACTAAAGTATTTAGCCACCCATCCAAATTATCAGAGTCAGGTGTCCTAATCACTTGGCCCGGCCGCAGCTGTATAAAATCAAGCACTTAGGCATGGAGACTGTTTCTACAAACATTTGTGAAAGAATGGGCCGCTCTCAGGAGCTCAGTGATGTTCCAGCGTGGAACTGTCATAGGATGCCACCTGTGCAACAAATCCAGTCGTGAAATTTTCCTGCTCCTAAATATTCCAAAGTCAACATGTCGGCTTTATTATGAGGAATTTGAAAGGTTTGGGAACAACAGCAACTCAACAGAAGTGGTAGGCCATGTAAACTGACACAGAGGGGTCAGCGGATGCTGGAGTGCATAGTGCAAAGAGGTCGCCGACTTTCTGCACAGTCAGTTGCTACAGAGCTCCAAACTTCATGTGACCTTCCAATTAGCCCACGTACAGTACGCAGAGATTTTCATGGAATTGGTTTCCATGGGCGAGCAGCTGCATCTAAGCCATACATCACCAAGTCCAATGCAAAGCGTCCGTGGCTTGTGTAGCCCTTTGAAACACTCGTGATTTAGGGCTATGTAAGTAAACATCGATTGATTGATAGATTGATGCAGTGCTGTAAGGCACATCGCCACTGGACTCTAGAGCAGTAGAGACGCGTTCTCTGGAGGGATGAATCACGCTTTTCCATCTGGCAATCTGATGGACGAGTCTGGGTTTGGAGATTGCCAGGAGAATGGTACATTTCGGACTGCATTGTACCGAGTGTGAAATTTGGTCCAGGAGGAATTATGGTGTGAGGTTATTTTTCAGGAGTTGGGCTTGGCCCCTTAGTTCCAGTGATAGGAACTTTGAATGCTCCAGGATACCAAAACATTCTGGACAATTCAGTGCTCCCAACCTTGTGGGAACAGTTTGAAACGGACCCCTTCCTCTTTCAACATAACTGTGCACCAGTGCACAAAACAAGGTCCATAAAGACATGGATGACAGAGTCTGGTGTGGATGAACTTGACTGGCCTGCACAGAGTCCTGACCTGAACCCGATAGAACACCTTTGGGATGAATTAGAACGCAGACTGAGAGCCTCACCAAGTGTGAGTGTGACCTCACCGATGCGCTTTTGGAAGAATGGTCGAAAATTCCTATAAACACACTCCGCAAGCTTGTGGACAGCCATCCCAGAAGAGTTGAAGCTGTAATAGCTGCAAGAGGTGGACCGACATCATATTGAACCCTATGGGTTAGGAATGGGATGGCATTTCAAGTTCATATGTGAGTCAAGGCAGGTGGCCAAATACTTTAAGCAATATAGTGTATGTTGTCACACAAGGAACGTACACTTGCAACTGTTATTTAAATGAACTCATCAGTGCTTTTAATGCTGACTGAGCCATATGCTCCTTATATCCGACATAATAACATTCTGTTGCTGTTGTGTTGTAAACAATACTAATTAATAATAACTTGTTAATTATGTGGCTTTAAAGATCTCTATTGTTCCTTTACACTTTCTCAGGTAAATAAACACCCCAGCTATAATTACAGATTTACATTAACTCAACAACATATTTATTTGTTCAGAGTTTTTTGACTTTGTTGAAAACATATTCATATTGTTTAGTTCATATACTGTAGGCCTATATAATCCAAAAATTGAAGGATGTCTGCCTTATTAAATTGTATCATACCGACTTTCAACAGTAATATTGCTACAAAAGTGCTGTCACGCTCCATCCTGTTCCGCTCTAATTCTATCCTTCTATACATTTCCTCTCCCCACTCTTTACATTTCCTTCAGCACCGTTTAATAGCAGTGCCCCCCTCCCCCACACATTAAACCCAGCTCTCTTTTGTGGGAGGTGTGTAAGGCGCACTGATCCAGGAGCAGTGTGTCGTCTCATTAAAGGAGGATTCCTTACCTTTAATATTGAATGTGATTTTTTTTTATATCAGATTCCAGAAACAAAAAGAGGGTCTGAGACTTTGCTATCAGATCAGGAAACAGTTTGAGTGGCCTACAGAGGCTCCACTCATTAGCAGTTTATCTAACATAGCCTTCGCAGTCCTACATTGCCTGTGTCAAGTGCAGGACTGTGCCTCCATTTTCCTATGAAAGCATCCAAGCTTTTGCTACCATGCTTCTTATATTTTTCAATGCAGTCTTTATGCTAACCTCACAACTGCAGGTAGGTCATTATATTATGTTATTAACTTACTTTTGGTCTGCACTTGCTGAAATAGCTTGCTGAATGCTTTTTTTGTAGAACTTGTCAAAATTGAAAAAAGAGATCTTATTTTTTCCCCCGTGTTTACATCACGAGTGCTGTTATCAACACCCAAAATGTGAATGTGGATCAAAGAACAAAACGACAAAAACGGCTACAAAATAAAGATGTCCAATAATACCGTATTTTTTGGATTATAAATTGCAGGTTTTTTTATAGTTTGGTCGAGGGTGCGACATATACTCCGGAGTGACTTATGTGTGAAATTATTAACACATTACCGTAAAATATCAAATAATATTATTTATCTAATTCACAGAAGAGACGAAGCAAATGTCAGCAATCGTCACACACACGTCAACCAATAAGAATTTGGCGGGGGAGGGTCATGGCAGAAGTGCATTGTGGGTCATGGGATGCTAACTGCTGTATGTTATATGCTACTGTCGTAGCTATCATATGCAGCAGAAAACGGCGATCGAGCAGCAGAAAGAAAGGACGCTAGCGGCGCATAGCAGGAGCGACAACTAAGAAGAAGATTTCATCGGATTTAGCGATCAGGAGTGACAGATTGTTTGGTAAACATATAGCATGTTCTATATGTTATAGTTATTTGAATGACCCTTACCATAATATGTTACGTTAACATACCAGGCACGTTCTCAGTTGGTTATTTGTGCGTCATATGGCGCACTCTTATTCAGCCTGCTGTTCACTATTCTTTATTTATTTTAAATTGCCTTTCAAATGCACTTTGAGATTTTAACAAATGTAAAGTGTGTTACAAATGCAATTCATTATTATTATTATTATTATTATTTATTGCCATCATAGTGCAGTCTTCGTTTAGGTTTTTCAATGGCATCATGCTCAGATTGAAAGGGTATATCCCATCTTTTTGCTGATGCTTTGGCAGAAATGTGATTCATGTCCAGCTTTTAATTTTTCATGTAGCATGTGGGTGTTATTAATTCATCGTGGGTGTGTATACGTCATGAAATTTGTGATTTCAGGCTAATATTGACAGAGTAGATGTGTTCTTTCAACCATTAGACACTGCAGCATAGACATAAAAGCTTGTTTATGTCTATATGGCTGATATGTTCACTGATGAGACTCACCTTGCTCATGCTGTTGATGTGATCCAACGTGAGCTGCAGCAGCTTGGCATCGCCACTCTCAGCCATCAGCTTGAGTGCGGGCTGCTGGAGACTAGGCTTGTGTTGTAGCAGCAGGTCGGCCATGCTCCTGATGCACTGGAGGAGGGGGTGAGGAGGAATGGGGAATGTAATAAAAGTGTGCACACTGCATAGCCATTGAGGTAAGGGATGTCTTCAGGGAACTGCCCACGAGCAATATCAACATGCAATCTGACTCCTCCATGCTCTCTTCATTGCGACACATTCAAATTAAAGCCAAACTAAGTAAAAGACAGCCCACACCTTCCTACACTAATACCAGAGAGCCACGCAGACGCTGAATAGCATGAATCCTGAACTAATATCGCACAATGGAATTAGGCTGAGCATGGTGCTGCTCGGCGGGCTGTGAATAGCATTAAAGGATACAGCGAAAGGTCAGCTGGCGGCGGTAGTAGATTTGCGTCCGTGGCTGGTTTCACGCCCTAATAACTTTAAACCCCTGGATGACAACACGAATACGAACCACTACATTATGGCCATAGTGGCTGAATGACAACAATCACGTCTTCTTATTACCTCTTGTATCAGGGGTGGGCAATTAATTTTTACCGGGGGCCGCATGAGCAACCTGAGCACTGCTGGAGGGCCACACCGACAATATTTTAATCAAATTTTGCTCAAATTATTTTTGATATACCGTAAGATAAATAATAATAATAATAATAATGTCATTTAACCTAACTTAACTTCATACAAAGCAGATTGCTTTTGATGGTTTTATTTTTAACACTGTCTTACACAACACTTCCTGATGTATAATACAATGCAAAAATGTCCATTTCTGTCACCGTATCCTGCATCCTCTTTAAAAGTTCAAAATGTTTCCCCGTCAGATTTGGACAACTATCTGTTGTCACACCTGCCAGCTTGTCCCATTTCAGTCCTAACATGTCCAAACACGCATTTACCTATGAAAACAAGTCATTACCTGTGGTTGTCTCTTCAATTGACTGCATGGCTGCCAGCTCCTCCGTGATTTGAAAGTCTGCAGTTATCCCACGTAAGAAGATGAGCAGCTGGGCGGTGTCACGTACATCGCAGCTCTCATCCAAAGCCAGCGAAAAACAGTCAAAGTCGGCCATTCTGTTCTTCAGCTGAAGCTACAAGTTTCCAGCGATGGTCTCAACCCGCCTCGTTACAGTGCGTCGGGAGAGTGACACGTTCTCAAATGCGCCCCTCTCATCTGAGCATATCATCACAACAGAGTCCAAAAAGCACTCCTTAATAAACTCTCCGTCAGAAAACGCCTTACTTTTTCTGGCGATTTTGTGAGAAATGACAAAACTTGTCCTGATGGCTGCATCTCTTGGGGTTTGAAATTTGGCAAAAAGTCCTTGTTGGGTTTGCAGTTTTACCATCAACGCATCAGCCTCCCTTGCACGCGCTTCATCAGACAGATTCCGGTATTTTTCCTCGTGCTTCGTCGTGTAGTGGCGATTCAAACTATATTCTTTAAACACAGCAACCTGTGTACCACAAATTAAGCACATGGCTTTACCTTTAATTTCTGTAAAGAAATACTTGGCAGTCCATGTCTTGTTGAAAACACGGCATTCGTCATCAACTTTTCTCTTTTTAGCGTCTCGGGGGTAACAGGGCTTCACTTGTCGCTGTGCACCTTCCCTCACAGGTTACACACGGACATACGACCATAAATAACACTTTTCAAAATAAAAGCAGCACAGTTCTATTGCACGCACGACATAAAAGTTTTTTAAAATTTATTTTGTAATTTGTTATTGCCGCTGTTCACAGTCACTCACAATCGCGCACGAGCATACGTCCACACGGTAGTAATACAAATAACGCTTTTCAAAACAAAAGCAGCACCGTTGTATTGCACACTCGACATAGATACTTTTTTAAATGTATTTTGTAATTTATGATTGGCCTCACGCGGGCCGGACAGGGACGCACAAAGGGCTGGATGTGGCCGGCGGGCCGCCGAATGCCCAGGTCTGTCTTATATGAATGGTGAACTTAATGCAGAGTAGTGACATAAATAAACTTTACTACTGTACCGTCCATCTTGAAAGGGAACAATACCTTTTTTGGAATTTTGCCTACCGTTCACAATCATTATGAAAGACATGACGACAAATGTATTTATTTTCCCCATGCATTCTAACTCGTAAAGAAACGTAAATAAAAGTCATCTCAAGGTGTTCAATCATTCGCAACTGGACTGCTTGGAAGACGTTTTGCGGCTCATCCGAGTAAGCTTCATCAGTTCGTGTTCATAGACTTAGATTGGTCAGATCCAGTCCAACGGTTGGTGCCAAAACCCCAAATATTTATACTCCAAAAACCAGGAGGGTGTGCCTGGGCAAGGATGCTTTCCTGCATCGTAGTGACAAAAACAACTGTTTTAATACAAACGAGCAATCCTAAATGTCAAAGCCAACGACAATCGTTGAAGTGTAAATCCCTCTTGTTAGCATTGAGGTATTGTGTGGCAGAACAATCGCTGTTGGTCGACTACTACCAGTCCAAAATAGTCGGAATCCCTCGCGTAAGCATTAAATTCAGTTGTAAACAAACGGCACAAATGGCATTCTGGTCACCTTCTGTGACCACAATGTTTCTAACTCATGTTATTTTTTGGAGGCTAAATTGCAGAATCTTTTAGGAATGTTTGAAAAGACAGTGTTGTATGTGGGAGACAGGTGGGAGCAAATACGATTGAAATTGACAGCAACTCTTTCTAATGCCAAGCCCCCAACCAAAACCTCTCCTTGGAGGAGAGGAAGGCAGTGACATTACTAAGCAAGGATGATCCTGCCAGCTGACAAGTGGAGATGCACAGTCATTTTCAACACAACTGACTACCAAAACCAGTTGCTTACACTACTCAAAGACTCCAACACATATGAAATACTCAAAAGGGACCCCACAAGTGGGTACAAGAGAAGAGTCATAGAGTGCTTACAAACTCTACAAAAGTCAGAAGCCATCAACCGGGCATTGTATAACCAATTATACCCACAAGAAATCATCCCTGGTATTATGGCCTTCCAAAAATACACAAAGATGGGGCTCCCCTCAGACCCATTGTCAGCAGCATCAATTCTGTGACATACAATATTGCTAAGTATGTGGCCAACATCTTAGCGCCATTGGTTGGCAAAACTCCACATTATGTGCAAAACACGATTGACTTTGTAGCTAAGATCAGAGATCTGAAACTGGACAAAAATGAAACTGTAGTTTCATTCGACGTCACCTCCCTGTTCACCTGTAATCCAACCCAGGATGCCGTAGAGACACTGAGGCAACGTCTACTAGGTGATCACACCTTACAGGATAGATCCAAATTAAACCCAGAACAGATTTGTCTTTTGCTGGAACTTTGTCTTAACACTACATACTTTCAATTCATGGAAACGTTTTACCTACAAAAACATGATTGTACCATGGGATCACCTGTATCCCCAATAGTAGTAACCCTTTACATGGAGGACATGGAAAAGAGAGCTTTGAGCTCTTTTAAGAGAACAGTACCAAGTCATTTGTACAGATATGTGGATGACACATGGGTGAAAATCAGAAACCAAGAAGTGCAAGCCTTCACCGAGGACATTAACTCAGTGGACAAAGACATCAAGTTCACACGTGAGAATATCAAAGATAGTAAGTTGCCTTTTCTGGACTGTGATGTCCACATCGGAGAAAACAAGGGCCTCCATGTTGGGGTTTACCGAAAACCCACACATACCGATCAATACCTAGTTTTTGACTCACACCACCCACTGGAACATAAACTGGGCGTTAGCAGAACCCTACAACACAGAGCTGATAATGTTCCTACCAGCCCACAGGCCAATGAGAAAGAGCATAGGCATTTGAAGGAAGCCCTCAAAACTTGTGGTAACCCCAGCTGGTCGTTTGCGAAAAGTGCATCTAGTTCCAGAAATAACAAGAACAGAGTGGATGAGGAGGAACAGGGTGACAGACGCAAAAATATCGTCATGTATCAGGTCTATCTGAGAAACTCAGAACAATGTTTAACCAACACAACATCCCAGTACAATTCAAACCAGGCAACACCCAGAGACAGAGACTGGTGCATCCTAAAGACCGGACACCCCACACCCACAAAAACAATCTGGTGTATGCTATCCAGTGGAATGATGAATGCATTGTTTCATATATTGGGGAAACAAAACAACGCATGGCACAGCATAGACAGGCAAACTCTTCAGGACAGACTCAGCTGTCTACCAGCACCTCAGGGAGAAACAGCACTCCTTTGAGAACAAAAATGTACAGATTCTGGACCGGGAGGATGGATGGTACAAAAGAGGAGTGAGGGAAGCCATTTCAAGGTTGAAAAACCATCCCTAAACAGAGGAGGTGGTCTCCGACATACAACACCATCCTTTCAACCATTCCGAAAAGACTGCAATTTAGCCTCCAACAAATAACAGGAGTTAGAAATATTGACAGCATATTGTCGATTTCCCCCCAAAATTGGGCTTTATCACAGGTTTTAATGTATTTTTACATGTTCCGCAACTTACCTCTTCAATTTGGTGTGAAATGAATATGCAGATTTAAATCATTGAGATCGCAGCTCACGTGTGAAAACAGCTGTGTAACTTATCGGTGCAATCGCACTCTGACAGTTCAGCACACTGATTTTGAATAAATAATAAAAAAAGAAACAGGTTTTATCTTAAAATTTTAACTTTAAGTTACTGTAACTGTCTTTATACAACTCTGAAGTTAGTGTAGTGATTTAGCATTTATTTAGATCGGATAGGATAGACTTTAACCTAAAACTACACTCAAATTTATGGATAGATAAATAGATAGCCTGGCCCTAGCCCAATTTTCTTTAGCCCAATGTGGGCCTTTGAGTCAAAAAGTTTGGACACCCCTGTTCTACAGTGCATTCGAAAAGTATTCACAGCGCTTCACTTTTTCCACATTTTGTTATGTTACAGCCGTATCCAAAAATTGAATAAATTAATTTTTAGCCTCAACATTTGACAGACAATATACCACAATTATAATGTGAAAAGTTTTTGGATTTTTTTATTTTGAAAATTAATTACAAAAAGACAAATAAAAAATAAAACATACTCACAGCGTTTCCTCAATATTTTATTGATGCGCCTTTGGCAGCAATTACAGCCTCAAGTATTTTTGAATACGATGCCACAAGCTTGGCACACCTATCTTTGGGCAGTTTCGCCCATTCCTTCTTGCAGCACCTCTCAAGTTCCATCAGGTTGGATGAGAAACATTATTTGAATCCAGGATGTCTCTGTACATTGCTGCATTCATCTTCCCCTCTATCCTGACTAGTCTCCAAGTTCCTGCATCCCCACAGCACGATGCTGCCCTCACAATGCTTAATTGGCCTGGTGATTAGCAGTGTCTGGTTTCCTCCAAAACACGATGCCTGGCATTCACACCAAAGAAGTCAATCTGTGTATCATCAGACCAGATCATTTTGTTTCCATGTTCTGAGAGTCTTTCAGTTGCATTTTGGAAAACTTCTTACTAAGAAATGTCTTCCGTCTGGTCAATCTACCATGCAGGCCCTATTAGTGGATTGCTGCAGAGATGGTTTTCCTTCTGGAAGGTTCTCCTCTCTCCACAGAGGAATGCTGTAGCTCTGACAGAGTGACCATCGGGTTTTTGGTCACCTCCCTAACTAGACTAAGATGAATGCAGCAATGCACAGAGACATCCTGGATGAAAACCAACACTTCCCATCCAACTTGATGGAGGTTGAGAGGTGCTGCAAAGAGTAATGGGCGAACGTGCGCAAAGATAGGTGTGCCAAGCTTGCGGCATCGTATTCAAAAAGACTTTAGGCTGTAATTGCTGCTAAAAGTGCATCAACAAAGTATTGAGCAAAGACTGTGAATACTTATGTAGATGTGTTTTTTAAATTGTTAACACATTTTCTTTTTTTTTTTACAAAGAAATACTTTTGTAATTGTCATTATGGGATATTGTCTGTAGAATTTTGAGGACTAAAATTAATTTATTCCATTTTGGACTAAAGCTGTAACATAAAATAAATTGGAAAAAGTTAAGTGCTGTGAATTTTTTCCGAATGCACTGTACGTCATTAGATTGCTAACTACCAAAAGATGGGATAGTATTGCAAATGTGACTTATACATTTAATACTGTAATAATATAAAAACCTAATTGTCGAATTAGGTAGCTACTGCAACAACCCACCTATCTAACTATGATCTCCAAGCTAGCAAGGTATCTAATTAGCTAGCTACCTGCATTCAAAGATCACTTCCTTCCTACTTACGTAAAGGGGTCATATGATGATTTTTTTTCTATATTTAAAACTTAACACTTCCTTGTGGTCTATATAACATGCAATAGTGGTCTTTAGGTCAAAAGTTTGCATAAATGATCTTTTACAGACCATCTTCAAACCGTTTTCTGATAATAGGTCACCTTTAAGCTAGTTAGCCAACTAGCAACAAACCAATTTTTGCACCTTTTACGTTTGTATATTTGAAATGTTTACATTATTTCCATGTCCCTGTGTCCAGCTACAAACTCTGCCTAGCAACAAACCAAATGGCTAAAGTGTCATGTGAACACTATGAGATAAAAAAACAAAAAAACATTTAAGTTTACCTGTGCAGGGAGCTTGTGTTTACTGTTGTACAAGGACCGCACCATGGTCACAACCTGCTGCCCCAGGTCCACGTCGACCTCCGACCCCTGGCAGCGGGTCAGCATGGTTGAAGTCAGCACCACCCAGGGGTTACGCTGCGATTGGGCCCTGGAGACAGGAAGCGAGCAGACATGTTATTGTCTACAAAACGCAACATATACCTGCAATGAGCACGTGGAGGCCCTTTCTCGCATTGGCGGGCATTAATTAATCCCATTTCAATGCTCTTCCACATCCTCTGCTAAGTCAATAATTGGCTCTCCAAAGTCGGTGAATAGCATTTGAAGAAACATGACCTTCAAGGATATTTGGTTTAAAATAGTGATTTAGAGACACTGATTAGATTCGCAGATGTTGCTATTAGCATTATCATTAGCGTGGCGAGGAGTCAGCGCTACATTAAAAAGCTACAGTCGACAGCTGGCTAATAGCGAGGTTAGCATTATGGCCTCATTATAGCGGCATGATGCTTCCACTCATCAATATGTGGACGTTTGTTAACCTCCCTACTGTCACTCAGGCATCACTGGCACTTCTAATGTGAGAATATCAAACTACTGGAAGTCGAACATTAGCGTAAACACAAGCTTCTTTACCTTAGGCAGATGTTGTGTTGCTGCTGGTAAATCCTTGCTAATGTGGCGAGCATTAATGTGAAACTTAATGTCACATTAGGTGACAAAGTGGCTGCTAATTAAGAAGATTATTACCAAGGAGGTATGTTTGTTTGTGAGCTACATAACATAAAAACTAATGAAACCAGGTCCATAAAATGAGGCATGGCATGCGTAGCTGTGAGGTGGATTATGTGTACACGCTGGACTAGCTAGCTAGTCTGCAGTTTAGTAGGCAATAACTTAATGTCTCACACATCTTCTTGCATCATGGGCGGCCAAGCTTGCAGGAGCAGGACGAGCGTCTGGAAGTCTTCCCACTTGTCTGCGGCCTCTAGCAGTTGCAGGAAAAGGCTGTACCTATTCTCCTCGTTCTCCACGTCCTCCATTTCCACCTGGGATAGACATCATATGAGTTGGTTCATAAGTAGTTAGACGGGTTTGTTGGTAGTGCTTGCTTGGGCTGGTACAGTGGCTGGTAGATTAGTATGTTGCTAAGGTATGGGTAAATATTGTCGCCCGATAGATAGTCATGAACTGTTGGTAGTTGGCTGCGTGGGCATGTACCGTATTGTTCGGACTATAAGTCGCAGTTTTTTTCATAGTTTAGCCGGGAGTGCGACTTATACTCAGGAGCGACTTACGCGTGAAATTATTAACACATTACCGTAAAATATCAAAGAATATTATTTAGCTCATTCACGTAAGAGACTAGACGTATAAGATTGCATGTGATTTAGCGATTAGGAGTGACAGATTGTTTGGTAAACGTAGCATGTTCTATATGTTATAGTTATTTGAATGACTCTTACCATAATATGTTACGTTAACATACCAGGCACGTTCTCAGTTGGTTATTTATGAGTCATATAACGTACACTTATTCAGCCTGTTGTTGACTATTCTTTATTTATTTTAAATTGCCTTTCAAATGTCTATTCTTGGTGTTGGGTTTTATCAAATAAATTTCCCCAAAAAATGCGACTTATACTCCAATGCGACTTATACCCCGAAAAATACGGTAGATAGATGTGTAACCTATGGTTTACAAGTAGTCAGATGTTGGTAGGGTATAGATAGGTTTGTTAGTAAACTGGTAAGTAGGTAACTGACTAGATAAGCAGGTTCAAAAGTGTTGGTTTAATGGTAAGCAGATAGGTTTCACAAGTGGTTAGATTGGTATGTTGGTAGAGTACGTGTAGGTACTGTATACAGGCATGCACTATGTAAGTAAAGTGTAAGTAGCGTAAGTTAATTTAAGTGTAAGTAAATGGCTAGGTGGTTCGTTAGGTAGATAATTTATAGGTAGTTAGGTATGTTGGTACGGTACGGGTTGGCAAGTTGGGATATAAGTAAACGGGTACATAGACTGGTAACTAGTGAGGTTAATTATATAATGTACAATTTTCTTATATGATTGGAAATAGTATGTGTTGGAATCCTTTAGAGCAGTGGTCCCCAACCTTTTTGTAACTGCGGACCGGTCAACGCTTGAAAATTTGTCCCACGGACCGGGGGGTATGATATTTTTATTTTTATTTTTTTTGGTCATAAAAAAATACAAACATGTGTGCTTGCGGACTATATCCCTGCAGACTGTATTGATCTATATTGATATATAATGTAGGAACCAGAAATATTAATAACAGAAAGAAACAATCCTTTTGTGCGAATTATTGTGAGTGAGTGTAAATGGGTGAGGGAGGTTTTTTGGGTTGGTGCACTAATTGTAAGTGTATCTTGTGTTTTTCATGTTGATTTAATAAAGAAAAATTAAAATTATTATTATTTATTTTTTTAAATTTTTTTTTAATTTCTTGTGCAGCCCGGTACCAATCGATCCACGGACTGGTACTGGGCCGCGGCCCGGTGGTTGGGGACCACTGCTTTAGAGGATACTTCTAAGGTCAAAAGTGCATGTCCAGCACAAGCACTCCTGAGAGTGGGATCACAGTAATGTAGGTTTGGAGTTTAGGAGGGGTAATAAAGACATCAGCAACATTTGGCAGGAAGCGCCACAAATAGGGGCAGAGGATAGGGGTCGGAGGTCATCCGACTCAAACTGATCTCAGGAAATAGGCTGACTGGCTAAGCAGCAAACTGGGTGTTGGCCAGACTGACCGGCACCAAGACGAGAACCACAAAGAGTAAGGGTCTTTGTGTAAAAGGGCATTTAAAGGACAGAGATTCGGCCCTCTCTTTCTCCTAGAGTTGCAGCTATAGTCCGAGGCTCCCTGAAACAAATACAGCATTTTGTTCTACGATTCCTCTTGGCGTTTTCTTGGCTCATCACCCATCGCACGACCATTAAATATACAACAATAAGAAGGTAGATATTTATGTACCAAAAGCAGTTAGCGTCATGGTTAGGTAATTCCACCGGTATGTTGGTAGGTACTGTATATAGGCAGAAACTGAAGGGAGCTGGTTGGATTGTTTGGTACGCAGGTAATTCATAACTTGTTTGATCGGTATGTTGGTAGGGTATGGCTAGGCTTGTGTATAGGTAGGGAGAAAGGTGGCCAGACTACCATGTTGGTCGGTATATGGGCAGGAAGTGTTGGTAGGTGGCTATACATGGTAAAGTTCAGTTCAGTTTCAGTTTATTTGGAACATGCATACGATACAATGTAATGCATCACATATTTTTAGTTGTTTCATTGCAGCACATCCAAAAAGGAGTAGGAAGAAAGCAGAGCTTCTTTAATGCTACCCCTTTTCATACCATAGCAATTTTATCCCATTTCCTTGTTTTCTGTAACAGAACAGTAAATTTAAAATAATAATAAATAAATAATATACCATAGCAGGTAAACAAATATTAAATACATAATCTTAATCTAAAAATTTTTTTTTTAAAAGTGTTCAAGATGTTTATCATAATTATTGTTCTGTGTACTTTGTGAACACTTGTAGTTTGAACAGTCTCTTCAACTGAATCATATTGGTGCTTTGTTTGATTTCTTTGGTTAATACATTCCATTATTTAATTCCACGTAGAATAAGGTAAAGGTTTTAGCATACAAATGTTTTAAATAAAATGTTCCTCTAAGGTTATATCTCTCCTCTTTTGTTGAAAATAATTGTTGTACATTCTTGGGTAGCAGGTTATAGTTTGCTTTGTACATCATTTTAACTGTTTGCAAATGTACCAAATCGTTGAATTTCAATAATTGTAATTCAATAAATAAAGGGTTTGTATGTTCTCTATATCCAACATTATGTATTATTCTAATTGATCTTTTTTGTAACACTGTTAGTGACTGAAGTGCACATTTGTGGTTGTTTCCCCATATTTCTACACAATAACTCAGATATGGTTACACTAGCGAGCAGTAAAGAATATGAAGTGATTTTTGGTCCAGAACATGTTTTGCTCTATTCATTAATGACGTGTTTCCTGCTACTTTATGTTGCATATTTTTTATATGAGGTTTTATCATTTGGCATTGCTTGTGGTGTCCCCCAAGGGTCCGTGTTGGGGCCAAAACTGTTTAATGTATATATTAATGATATGTTTAATACATCCAAAGTACTGAAATGTATACTATTTTCAGATGACACAAATATATTCTACAGTAGTGATGACTATAATGAGCTCATAAATACAGTAAACACAGAACTAAACATGGTAAAAAAAATGGATGGACACAAATAAATTATCTTTGAATGTAAATACAACTAAGATAGTGATGTTTGGAAATCGCAACATAACGTCTGAACAGAAAATAAGTATTGATGGTACCCAAATTTAAATCGTAAATGAGAATACATTTTTGGGAGTAATAATTGATAGTAAACTATCATGGAAACCTCGTGTCAGACACATTAAAACCAAAATCTCCAAAAGCCTCTCAATTATAAACAAAGCAAAACTATACCTCAATGAAAATGCACTCCATACTCTATACTGCACCTTGGTACTGCCATACCTTACATACTGTGTTGAAGTATGGGGGAATTCTTACCACAACACAATTCATCCTCTGATCATATTACAGAAAAGAGCAATGCGGATCATTCACAACGTTGGTTATTTAGAACATACTCATAATCTGTTTATGCAATCAGAGTTACTCAAATTTGATGACATGGTTAAATATAATACATTAATAATCTTACATAAAGCATTTAACAAATTATTGCCGCCTAATCTACAACGTTTTTTTACAAGACAAGTGCAGGCTCATAACTTGAGAGGCTTTGGATATTTCTTATTGCAGAGAGCTCAAACCACTTGTGTGTCTGTATGCGGAGTAAAACTATGGAACAAACTGGACTTACAACACAAGCAATGCCAAACTATTAATCAATTTAAACTATTATACAAACTTGGGGTCTGGTTCAAATATAGAGATGAGTGTCTTTAATTTGACCTTCTGTTGTACTCTGTCTCAAAGTGTTAACATGTGCTCAATGTTTCCTTACCATTATTGCTATGTTGTCTATTACCATTATTGCTATGTTGTCTATTACCATTGTTGGCATTTTGTCTATTACCATTGTTGGTATATTCATTATTCCTACATTGTTGATGCAAATTATTGTTACAGTGTAATAATGATTGTTACCTGTGGTAATGCCACTATGATACAACATCTGTATTATAATCCTTGAACAAAGTAACAGTGAACTCATGTGAATAATCACTGAATGGAGAACTGGGGTTGGGATTAAATAAATTATCTTCTTCCCACTCCCTTTCAGGCAAAACTGGACAATCATGCATTACATACTATACATTACCTTTAATTTATATTTTATGTGTTGTCTACTTTGTACTTTTTTATGTCATTGCCTGAAATAAATAAATAAATGAAAACATGTGTTTTCTTTTACCCTTTCAATGTCTACTCCATCTATTTGTATTTGTGTTTGACTTTCCCTTCTACTGTTACCAAATAGCATTATTTTAGTTTTGCTGAGATTCAAAGATAGTCTGTTTATGTCAAACCATCTTTTTAATTTGTTCATTCGACTAGGGACTGATTAGGGATCTGGAATATTTGCCTCCAGATTTGGTCCAATGTTCACAAAGTACTTATTGAAGCTTTCGACCACTTTGTTCATATTGTAATTTTTTACATTTCCATCTGAGAAGTATTTAGGATAGTCCTTCTTTGCACCATTTTTTAATAATGCTATTTAGGATGCCACAGATAGCTCTCATATTGTTTTTGTTTTGGTCCAATAATTGACCGTAATATTATTTTCCACATGTTCGTAGTATGCTAGTTCGCTTATTCTTAAACGTTTTGTACTTGTCTGCCTCTGTAGATCTTTGTGTTATAAATTTTCTATATAATGTATTCTTCTTTTTGCAAGCATTTTGCATGCATGGTTGATTATTTTTCTTTTGATGCTTACTAAGTTGTTTCAATGGACAGTGTTTGTCATAAAGCATCTCCAAGGTTTTAAAAACAAAAATACCATACGCATCATCTACATTATTTTCACTGTAGACAAAGTCCCAACACTGTTTTCTCAGATCATTTTTGAAAGCTGTCATACTTTGTTCTGTACATATTCTTCAAAATATCTTTTTGTCATCAATGTTCCTCTTCTTGTAGTTTCTATCATAGATTATGAAATAAATTATCGCTGATGTCAGATATTAGCAGGCCAATTGTGGTCTTTAGTAAAAATATTATCAATAAGTGTGGCGCTGTGTCCTGAGATTCTGCTTGGCCTTGTGATTTTAGGATATAAACTCAGGCTGTACATTCTGTCAATAAAGTAAGCTATGGGCTTTTGTTTGTTATTTTTGACTGATTTCATTGATTAGTTGCCCTAATCCAGTTCTCAAACGTATCAATGTTTGACTTCGGTGATCTATATATACAACTGATCAGTAAGTTATTGCTTTTTTCATGACATATTTCAATGGTTATACATTCCAATATATAATCAATAGCTAGTGACATATTTTTTTTACCACTTTGTAGTTTACGTTCTTCATCACATACACAGCTACTCCCACTACGTTCTTGTTGGTTCTGTGGATATTAGTTAGTTAATATCCTTCCAGGTATTCCTTTTTTAGCATCCATCCATGTTTCTGAGACAGCAATAACTTTGAAGGGTTCGTTGAATTGTTCCAAAAAATTGCTTCACATTGCTGTAGTTAGCATACAAACTTCTACTATTTAATTGAATAATCGACAGTTTGTTGTCTATTTTAATGTTTTCGTTATAATGTTCGTCTGTACAATAAAAACAATTATTCCTGGTGTGAAAGAAAACAATTGTGTTTGGATCTATATCCTTATTTAATTACGGACTATTGTAATATAAGCTGCTGAAGGTTTTCAGTTCCATACTTTTCTGTTCACCAATCATTTGTGTTGCTCTATGAATGTAGGCTGTTAAATATTGGGATGGGTGTGTTGGTAGGGTGGGTCATAAGAACAAGGTAGGCTGCTATGCAGGTTGGTATTAGCATAAGACTTGTGGGTAGGTAAGTTCATAAGTAGTTAAACGGGTATGTTGGTACGGCCAGACTGGTGTGATGGTAGATAGAATGAATAGCCTTGCATGTTCAAGTAATTAATGAGAGGAGCATCTGGTGGTTTACATAATGACAGCTATAGAAGGCAATCAAGACTTTTTACACTTAGTTAACATTCCATTTGTGTGTCCCGCCTGACCTCCATCTCCGGAAGGTTGCAGAGTTCAGTTGTACTCCGTTCTAGCCTCGTCCTCAGTCACTGAAAATATAGATGACACACTTCGCCAGTCAAGCGGCGTCCATTTCTTTCTTCATTTAAATGAGACAAAGCTCTCAGAAACTAAATGAGTAGTAATAAATACAGCGACCAGACTGAGGAGGCGTTAATTATCCATTAGAGCAGCGTGTGGTATCCAGTAACAACATTATTACTTCATGAAACCACAACACATTCCCCTTCAGCGTCACATTAAGATAAATGATACTAAGTTGAAAGACATGATACTAAAATGAAAACTGGCCAAAACACAACACTGCACTCTTGGCCAGTCCAAATGTTCCAATTAGTGGTCTGAAGAGACTGATAGATCAAAATACCTCATTATAAGCACGTTTGTCTTTCTAATATTTGATGATCTTATTGAGCTAAAATAATGCACTTAGTACAACACAGCCACAAAATAAGGCATACATAAAATAATAATAAATACATAGTTATATAAACACATGATTATTATTATCATAACTATTTAGTTCCGAATTAAAATATCCAATTATTACAAATAGTATGCAGCGGCAAAATATGATCCATAAAAAATAGTTAAAAATGTATAAACAATTAAAAATATTATGAAATAAATATTTGACAGTGATAATTATTAATATAAAATAAATGAATAGTCTAATTATTAATATTTAGGGAGATTATTAGCAGGGAGATTTTCTGACACATCGCCTGTGTAGGGTTGCAGTGTCTAAAATATAATAATGATAATAATAACAATAATAATAACAATATAGATTAGTAATTAGCATAAAAAAAATAGTATTGCATATTACAAAGATAGATGACAAACTGTACTTAGAATGACGCAGTTAAAAAATAAATCATAGATAAATAGATAATAAATACTAGGGCTGGACGATTATGGCACAAATAATAATCACGATTATTTTGATTGATATCGTAATCACGATTATTTACACGATTATTCATTAATTTATTTACTCATTTACTCATTAATTTAACTTCAAATATAGTTTAAAACATGTATATAAATTAGCAACAAATCAACCACAACAAGTAAAATAATAATAGCAATAACAATAAATAAATAAAAAATAGCGATATAAAAAATAAATTATTTTCTTCTGTTTAAATTGTTTTTAATTCAATTTTGTACCTTTTACACTTATTTTACCACCACAGAGTGTGTGCTTTTGTGTAAAATAAAATCAAAAAAATTGTTAATTCAATGCAAAAATCCTCTAATTTATTGGTGCAATATATATTTGGTCAATTTTGACCAGTATTTTAGGTCAGAGCATTATAATTGTGTAAATATATCAATAAGTGCTTTAAAGGCCTACTGAAATGAATTTTTTAAATTTAAACGGGGATAGCAGATCCATTCTATGTGTCATACTTGATCATTTCGCGATATTGCCATATTTTTGCTGAAAGGATTTAGTATAGAACAACGACGATAAAGTTCGCAACTTTTGGTCTCTGATAAAAAAAAAAGCTTTGCCCCTACCGGAAGTAGCGTGACGACACCGGGGGAAGGACTGCTCATATTTTCCTATTGTTTACACCAGCAGCGAGAGAGATTCGGACCGAGAAAGCGACGATTACCCCATTACTTTGAGCGAGGATGAAAGATTCGTGGATGAGGAACGTGAAAGTGAAGGACTAGCGTGCAGTGCAGAACGTATCTTTTTTCGCTCTGACCGTAACTTAGGTACAAGGGTTCATTGGATTCCACACTCTCTCCTTTTATGTTGTGGATCACGGATTTGTGTTTTAAACCACCTCGGATACTATATCCTCTTGAAAATGAGAGTCGAGAACGCGAAATGGACATCATTCACAGTGACTTTTATCTCCACGACAATACATCGATGAAGCTCTTTAGCTACTGAGCTAACGTGATAGCATCGGGCTTTACTGCATATAGAAACAAAACAAATAAGTCCCTGACTGGAAGGATAGACAGAAGATCAACAATACTACCAAACTCTGGACATGTAAATAAACGGTTAATGCTTTCCAGCTTGGCGAAGCTTAATAATGCTGTTGCTAACGACGCCATTGAAGCTAACTTAGCTACGGAACCTCGACAGAGCTATGCTAAAAACATTAGCTCTGCCAGCTCTCATCTGCTCATCACGACCCGTGCTCACCTGCGTTCCAGCGATCGACGGTACGACGAAGGACTTCACCCGATCACCGATGCGGTTGGCGGCCCGGAGACGGAGGAAGTCAAGGTGAGGTCGTTCGGCTAGCGCGTCTGCTATCCTCAAAGTGCTCCTGGTTGTGTTGCTGTAGTCCGCCGCTAATACACCGATCCCACCTACAGCTTTCTTCTTTGCAGTCTCCATTGTTCATTAAACAAATTGCAAAAGATTCACCAACACAGATGTCCAGAGTACTGTGGAATTTTGAAATTAAAACAGAGCTTTGTGTATTGGATTCAATGGGCTCCGAATACTTACGCTTCCACTGTTGACGTCACGCGCAAACGTCATCATATCGAAACGTTTTCAGCCGGAAGTTGGCCGGGAAATTTAAAATTGCACTTTATAAGTTAACCCGTATTGGCACGTGTTGTAATGTTAAGATTTCATCATTGATATATAAACTATCAGACTGCGTGGTCTGTAGTAGTGGGTTTCAGTAGGCCTTTAAGTACATTATGTTTGTGCAAGGTACTTTTTTGAAACCTTTATTTTGTTAGCGCAGTCAAACCGGCTATTATTGTGATGGGGGGGCGGGGGGGTGTGCTCTGCTGTTTTCAGTTTGACGAGTAAAGAGGCTACTTGAGGCTGTTAGAAAAAACAGAGCGTGTCTCAAGTTGCAACCACTGTTTGTGCATTGATCTTACATCCATGATGTCGTTCACAACAACACAAGCAGATAAGATTTGTGGATGTATGGATTGTTATTCTTAGCTTTAGTTTTGTAGTTTAGTCGCCGTCTCGATATCGATTGTTTAGTTCAGAACTGGGATAAATGAGCGTTACCGGACACATTATTTTCCCAAACAAATGTTTCTTCTCCTCACAATGACAACATTTCATTTACATTTATATCAATTTCCCTGATATTATTTTGCATTTATCAGTGGATTCCGTTTTATTGGCCAATCATGATCCATGGTTATGTGAACACAGAAATCCTATGACTTACTTTTTTGTTGAGTTTAGTGATTATTGCTTAGGCATACTAGCGCTGGGTCAAATAAAAAAATAGCAACCCTGGTGCCCTTCCAAACTTCTCATATTCATGATGCTCTTTTTTCACTCATTCGCTCCTCATCTGTTTCACCGCCACAAGCTCCGGAATTTGCATGCACGTTGCGTGTTCATCGTTTTTTCCCCGATTATTATATTTTCATAATCGTGAGAAGCCATAATTGAACTCAAAATAAAAATGTGTTTAATTGTCCAGCCTTAAAATAAACACAAGATTAAAATTACTATCATAATTATTGCATTCATAATTAAAACATACAATTATTATAAATGTTATCAATATGTGATAATACGGTTATATATTATATTGTCATTTAATAGCATAGAGAAATCTCTCACGCGTAATAATTTGATGACTTTTTCCTCGTAATATTAAAGGAGACCTATGGCGATTTTCCTCTGTTTTGACCTAAAAATGTTGTTACAATTTTGAAAACTCTTGTTAAACAATCCCAAAGCATCACATTATAAGGTTTGTGCATTTCGGCAGTTTTAGAAGCCTTTGATTGCTGTTTTGGGGTGTTTTTTTAAAAGTAGTCACAGTGTGACATCCCACTGTGGTGGACGCATTTCTATTATCTGCTGTGGACCAGACTCCTACCCCTTTGCTTCAGGCTGTGAGACTGTTATGGCTGCTTCCTCTGGTAAAAGCATATTTTTTATTCAGCTCTGTATTTATCTAAGAGTGATCAGGTGTACCTAATGTTGTGACCAGTGAATTTACATACGGTTTACGAAGTTTATTTTCGACCGCGTCTGAAAAGAAAAAATAGCTGTGCTATTCATTTTCATGATACACGGTATTATACCACTTTTTCTCCCTCATTCCTTCTTGGGGTAATTACATAGTCAGATTTTAGACTTCATTTGGAATAAAAAGACTTACAGGTTACGTAAGCAATATTTGCAGAGACCTAAATCGTCGGGAGGATTAGCACTACGAAACTTTAGGTTTTACTACTGGGCCACAAACATTAGAATTCTTAAATATTGGCTGCAATATGAAACATTTGATCCTTCTCCGTTGTGGCTGGTTATGGAGGCAAACAACCAAACTAGTACCTCTTAGGGCTTTGGATCCCTTTCCCATTCACTCATCAACATTCGCTGGCACAAAAAATGCAGTCATAAAAACCTAATTTAAGACCAGGGTTCAGTTTAAGCACTATTTTGGCTTGAAAACTATTTCCAGTAGGGTTGTCCCGATACCAATATTGTGGTACCGGTACCAGTACCAAAATGTATTTTGATACTTTGATACTTTTCTAAATAAAGAGGACCACAAAAAATGGCATTATTTGCTTTATTTTAACAGAAAATCTTCCGGTACATTAAACATATGTTTCTTATTGCAATTTTGTCCTTAAATAAAATAGTGAACATACGAAACAACTTTTCTTTTATTAGTAAGTAAGCAAACAAAGGCTCCTAATTTAACTGCTGATGTTTGCAGTAACATATTGTGTCATTTTCCATTCTAATATTTTGTCAAACATATTAAGGACAAGTGGTAAAAAATTAATTATTAATCCACTTGTTCATTTACTGTTAATATCTGCTTATTTTTCATTTGAACATGTTCTACCTACACTTCTGTTAAAATGTAATAATTACTTATTGTTCTCTTGTTTGATACTTTACATTAGTTTTTAGGTATTGATCCGATACCAAGACGTTACAGGTTCATACATTGGACATATTCAAAGTCCTCATGCATCCAGGGACATATTTCCTGAGTTTATAAATATAATATACATTTTAAAAAAACAAAAAAATATTTTATGATGCTAAAAAATATCGATGTAATCATAGAAGTATCGACGAGATACACTCCTGTACTTGTTTTTATTATAGTGGATGTCAGGTGTAGATCCACCCATGGCGTTTGTTTACATTGTGACGCTGGTGAGCTAGTATGTTTAGCTGGGGGGGTACTTTTTAGAAGCGGTATAGTACCGAATATGATTCGTTAGTATCGTGGTACTATACTAGTACCGGTATACTGTACAACCCTAATTTCCAGTGTTGCACCCATCACTGCTTATCATGTTTTCCCTCCCTCTCTTGTCGATAGTGCCTTTTGAAGTCTGAAAACCAACAACATTAAAGACATATACACTATTTCTTCTTTCCACCAACTTTGTGATAACTTTTCACTCCCTAATCAACACTTTTTTTCTTAGATATCTACAGATCTTCGAGTTTCTTTCGTAATACTTTCCTTAGGTTTCCAGATTTGCCAACTGACACCGCTTCCAGCTTTAGAAGGATGAATTACATATATTTATAACCAAATTTTTCTGTAACGCTCTGAGTCTCTAAATTCAATAAAGTCACTTTGGGAGGAGGGTTTAGGAGTGACCCTATCTGAGAAGAGCTAGCCAGAGATTTTAAGGAGAGTTCATAAATCTTCTCTTTGTGCAAAACACAGCGTCACCCAATGCAAGCTAATACATCACACTTGTTATACCAAGGTTTGACTAGCTAAGATGTATAACGGAATATCTGAATCATGTTATAGGTGCCAACAGTCTAACTTAGTTGTTGGACATACATTTTTAATACTTTGTCTTTGGTAATTGACGAAAGGATTAAACCTATTTGGGGTTGCCCCTCTGTCATCTTCCCTCAGCAAATCCAAAAAGAATTTGGTGGCATTCACTACTTTGTTAGCAAGAACACTTATTGAGCTTAACCTGAAGGCTGCAGCGCCTCCCTACCACACCCGCTCTATCAGAGATATTATTTATTTTCTCAAATTTGGAGAAAATTAGGCTGACATTGAATGGTTGTTCTGTAAAATTTCAAGAAGTATGAAGTTCTTTATTAAAATATGTAATGTCAACTGATCTCAAGTTTTGCCCCAATTGAGACATTGCTTTCTTTGTATTGCTGCACCATGTTGGGGCCATTCAGAACTGCAGTTGTGTGTGGTTTTATACCAATATTTTCCTGTAGCTAATTGACCGATTTTTTTTTCGTGTGTGTGTGTGGGAATGGGGGCAGAAAATATTTGATGTAAATGAAACAATATGTATTTACAGTATATTTAAAAGTGTACATTTTTGAAAGATACAGTCGTGGTCAAAAGTTTACATACACTTGTAAAGAACGTAATGTCATGGCTGTCTTGAGTTATCTTTGTCCATGTGATATCAGATGAAACAAAAATTGAGCTGTTTGGCCACAATACCCAGCAATATGTTGAACTGCACCAGTTTTGTCAAGAGGAGTGGTCAAAAATTCCACCAGAAGCTTACCAGAAGCTTGTGGATGGCTACCAAATGCGCCTTATTGCAGTGAAACTTGCCAAGGGACATGTAACCAAATATTAACATTGCTGTATGTATACTTTTGACCCAGCAGATTTGGTCACATTTTCAGTAGACCCATAATAAATTCATAAAAGAACCAAACTTCATGAATGTTTTTTGTGACCAACAAGTATGTGCTCCAATCACTCTATCACAGAAAAATAAAAGTTGTAGAAATTATTGGAAACTCACGACAGCCAGGACATTATGTTCTTTACAAGTGTATGTAAACTTTTGATCACGACTGTATATTATTGTAGAAGGTGGGTTTTCATTGTAATCTCAAAGGAACGCCTCCATAAACGAACATCTTGCAAACACATTTAGAAAACGGATTATAAAAGTGACTGTGAAGCAAAATTTACACCAGCACATATCCAATACGTATTGTCTACACCACTGTTTTTCCACCTTTTTTGAGCCAAGGCACATTTTCTGACTTCAAAAATTCCTAAGGCACACCACCAGCAGAAATCTTTAAAGAAACGAAACTCAGTTGATAGTAAAAAGTCGTTGTCGCAATTGTTGGATATGACTTTAAACCATAACCAACCATACATCAATATACAATACCGTTCAAAAGTTTGGGGTCACCCAAACAATTTTATGGAATAGCCTTCATTTCTAAGAACAACAATAGACTGTCGAGTTTCAGATGAAAGTTATATTTTTCTGGCCATTTTGAGCGTTTAATTGACCCCACAAATGTGATGCTCCAGAAACTCAATCTGCTCAAAGGAAGGTCAGTTTTGTAGCTTCTGTAACGAGCTAAACTGTTTTCAGATGTGTGAACATGATTGCACAAGGGTTTTCTAATCATCAATTAGCCTTCTGAGCCAATGAGCAAACACATTGCACCATTAGAACACTGGAGTGATAGTTTCTGGAAATGGGCCTCTATACACCTATGTAGATATTGCACCAAAAACCAGACATTTGCAGCTAGAATAGTCATTTACCACATTAGCAATGTATAGAGTGTATTTCTTTAAAGTTAAGACTAGTTTAAAGTTATCTTCATTGAAAAGTACAGTGCTTTTCTTTAAAAAATAAGGACATTTCAATGTGACCCCAAACTTTTGAACGGTAGTGTAGCTCTTGTCTCAAAGTAGGTGTACTGTCACATCACACCCTGACTTATTTTGAGTTGTTAGCTGTTTTCCTGTGTGTAGTGTTTTAGTTCTTGTCTTGCGCTCCTATTTTGGTGGCTTTTTCTCTTTTTTGGTATTTTCCTGTAGCAGTTTCATGTCTTCCTTTGAGCGATATTTCCCGCATATACTTTGTTTTAGTAATTAAGAATATTTCAGTTGTTTTTATCCTTCTTTGTGTGGACATTGTTGATTGTCATCTCATCTTTGGATGTACTTTGTGGATGCCGTCTTTGCTCCACAGTAAGTCTTTGCTGTCGTCCAGCATTCTGTTTTTGTTAATTTTGAAGACAGTTCAGTTTTAGTGTCGTTCTGCATAGCCTTCCCTAAGCTTCAATGCCTTTTCTTAGCGGCACTCACCTTTTGTTTATTTTGGGTTTAAGCATTAGATACCTTTTGACCTGCACGCTGCCTCCCGCTGTTCCTGACATCTACAAAGCAATTACGGTAGCTACCGGCTGCCACCTACTGATATGGAAGAGTATTACACGGTTACTCTGCCGAGCTCTAGACAGCACCGACACTCAACAACAACACATAATTGGCAGACTATAATCACTGGTTTGCAAAAAATATTTTTAAACCCAAATAGGTGAAATTAGATAATTTCCCACGGCACACCAGACTGTATCTCACGGCACACTAGTGTGCCGCGGCACAGTGGTTGAAAAAGACTGGTCTACACCACAAGGATGTGTTTAAATGTTGATCAAAACCATTATAAGTCCCATTAAAACACTTATTCTTACAAAATTATTCACATTTTCTCGTAACATTACGATTTTATCGCATTATAACTTATGCACATATTTTTTTCCATAATTTTACGTTATTCTCCTAAAACAAAAATGTTTCCTTACAATTTGATGTCTTTTTCTTGATAATTTTGCTATATTATTTTTAGTTACAACTTCATTCTTGTAGCATTATGACTTTATGTTCATAAAATGTTGACTTCAGTCAAATATTAGGATTATATTCTCGTAACATTACCACATTTTACCTCATAAGGTTATTACTATATCCTCCTGAGAACCTGCATCCACCGCAGTGGACATTTATTTTTGCTTTACTTCTTCAGTCAGAAAATAATAGACTTGTTATGCAAATCACAAATGTCCATTGCAGATGCTGCTTGTTCTCAGGAGGATGTGTTTTTTTATGACTTTTTTCTTTCATTAACATTACAACTTTTTGCTGGTAAAATGACAATTTCTTTTTAGGTTAGCCCAACATCTCCACCAAATTTAAAAAGGGTTTTCCGGCAAATCAAGATATAAATAACAATGGCATATGAAAGACACGTCCGGATGATTCGCTTTTTTTCAATGCATGATTTATGTTGTGAGGTGTGTGTGACTACACACATGAAAGTCCAGTCATCTATTTCTCCTGAGACCAACTGGCATGACGCTTCTTTACATCCTTTAAAAGATACACACACACACACGCAGGCACGGACACAATCAGTAAATGTGGTCTTCAATAAAGTCCTGTGAAAATGATTTTCTCCATACGTCACCTCCCCTCCCTCAGGGAACGCTAAATAAACACTGTGACATCCAAGCCGTCAGTGATTCTTTTGAAATTTGATTTCAACACACACACGTTTACCTTTAAACACACACACAGACGCACACACACAGCTTAATAAAGAATGGCGTGCTGTGCAGTGAAAATTAGAAAACCTGCACACGTCAAGCATCTGCATCCTTTGTTTTTAATGTAGCATGATAATGCTAATGATGGGCAAAATTTAAATAATGCCATTTTCTTATTAAAGCCAAAAAGCATCATTCCAATAAAGCAACATTAAAACATTCTTATATGATCATGCACAAACATCCACCATACTTAGTAAAAAAAAAAGAATAAACTTTATAAAAACAAATAATAAAATCATCCTGGCAGACAACCACCATGTATACACCTGGACATTGCAGATGTATTCGCAATACACAAGTGATTACACTGTGCTGCTTATGCCAACACAGCGTTCTTAAAGAAGCCCTCAAATGTGGGGGCAATGAAAAGGGGGGAGGGGTTACAGAAAGTACACGTCAAGGTTAGACAAAATAAGGGAAAAAATGGAATCCATTTCCATACACACACGCTCACACCTGCTCGACATCAATATTAAACACACACGCGCACACATACACACATGCACACACACACACAGTATATTTTAATATCAAACCCATTTGCGCCCAGACTCCAACCTATCCTTAATCATGCATGCCTGTAGGAGGGCGTCCATGAATATTCCAACAAGCGAAAGAAGGTCAAGGAGAAAAGGAACGCTAGGAAAAAGTAAGACATGTGCTCGCCAAAAACATGTGCAATTACTTAAGACGAGCGTCAGCCGGGTGGGGGGAAAAGAAGACACAAAAGTCCTCATGAGGACTTGCAAAATGATGGTGAGATTGAGACGAATGTGAAACTTATCCCAGTGAAGAGTTCAACTTCCTGTACGTCGTGTTGTTGTTCTTTCGGCAGCAAACTGGCCAGGTCTGCTGGCTCCAGACAAGTAGTGCACTCGAGTGATGACATTCTAACAGTAATGGTTCCCCCCAAAATCCATTTTCTCCTTAACTTGTTTGCTTCACTTTTAGGAGAAGAGGGTTGCTTTCTGAAGTGCATGAGGGATTCATGAAATAACACCTGCCTTCATTAGGCTTTGCTGCATGCCTTAAAATGCAGCCTGGAGCTCTGCCAACTATCCGCCAGTCAGCTGCAGACGTGACCACTGTAAGTTTGATCATTTTTTTTTATTCTTTAGCGAATATGCTAACCTGGCATGATGTTAGTAATTAAAGATTAAAGATTAAAGTACCAATGATTGTCACACACACACTACATGTGGTGAAATTTGTCCTCTGCATTTGTCCCATCCCCTTGGGGAGCATGTAGCTCCCTCTGGGCCTGATTTACTAAGATCCAAATACCAAGTGCCAGACGGCGTATGCAAAAAATAAAATAGTGTCTACTATGAGTGGGTGTGATTTACTAACACTGTGTGTGCAATTGAAAAGTGGTGCAGACCGCCTTATTCAAATGAGGATTTTGCCTGCATACGGGGCTTTTACCACATAGACAATCATTTTCTGTACAGCCACGTTACCATGCTCCTACCTGTGTGTGATTTGTTAAACCAGCAGCACACATCTATAATCTGTAACACCTTTTTCTAAATCGCAATCTAGAAAAAATAAACATATGCACACTGACAATTAATTATGTGCCAGGCTGTGGATTGCATCACCAGCGCATTTGTGCATCTGGAATGACTAAAACGCAAGCAAATGCATAATGTAAGACATATTTTCATGAAGGAGGTATACTATAGTAAAACATTCCCTAAATAAATACAAAAAAGCCAGAAGACACCAAAACGCATCAATTGAATTCATTTTCTGCAGCACCATAAGCCATCCAGCAGCAATAAAATACATCTTCCTCCGCTTATACGAGGTCGGGTCGCGGGGGCAGCAGCCTAAGCAGGGTAACCCAGACCTCCCTCTCCCCAGCCACTTCGTCCAGCTCCTCCCGGGGGATCCCGAGGCGTTCCCAGGCCAGCCGGGAGACATAGTCTTCCCAACGTGTCCTGGGTCTTCCCCGTGGTCTCCTACCGGTTGGACGTGCCCTAAACACCTCCCGAGGGAGGCGTTCGGGTGGCATCCTGACCAGATGCCCGAACCACCTCATCTGGCTCCTCTCGATATGGAGGAGCAGTGGCTTTACTTTGAGCTCCCCCCGGATGGCAGAGCTTCTCACCCTGTCTCTAAGGGAGAGCCCCGCCACCCGGCGGAGGAAACTCATTTCGGCCGCCTGACCCAAAGCTCATGACCATAGGTGAGGATGGGAACGTAGATCGACCGGTAAATTGAGAGCTTTGCCTTCCGGCTCAGCTCCTTCTTCACCACAACGGACCGATACAGCGTCCGCATTACTGAAGACGCCGCACCGATCCGCCTGTCGATCTCACGGTCCACTTTTCCCCCACTCGTGAACAAGACTCCTAGGTACTTGAACTCCTCCACTTGGGGCAGGGTCTCCTCCCCAACCCGGAGATGGCACTCCACCCTTTTCCGGGCGAGAACCATGGACTCGGACTTGGAGGTGCTGATTCTCATCCCAGTCGCTTCACACTCGGCTGCGAACCGATCCAGTGAGAGCTGAAGATCCTGGCCAGATGAAGCCATCAGGACCACATCATCTGCAAAAAGCAGAGACCTAATCCTGCAGCCACCAAACCAGATCCCCTCAACGCCCTGACTGCGCCTAGAAATTCTGTCCATAAAAGTTATGAACAGAATCGGTGACAAAGGGCAGCCTTGGCGGAGTCCAACCCTCACTGGAAACGTGTCCGACTTACTGCCGGCGATGCAGACCAAGCTCTGGCACTGATCGTACAGGGAGCGGACAGCCACAATCAGACAGTCCGATACCCCATACTCTCTGAGCACTCCCCACAGGACCTCCCGAGGGACACGGTCGAATGCCTTCTCCAAGTCCACAAAGCACATGTAGACTGGTTGGGCAAACTCCCATGCACCCTCAAGGACCCTGCCGAGAGTATAGAGCTGGTCCACAGTTCCACGACCAGGACGAAAACCACACTGTTCCTCCTGAATCCAAGGTTCGACTATCCGGCGTAGCCTCCTCTCCAGTACACCCGAATAGACCTTACCGGGAAGGCTGAGGAGTGTGATCCCACGATAGTTGGAACACACCCTCCGGTTCCCCTTCTTAAAGAGAGGAACCACCACCCCGGTCTGCCAATCCAGAGGTACCGCCCCCGATGTCCACGCGATGCTGCAGAGTCTTGTCAACCAAGACAGCCCCACAGCATCCAGAGCCTTAAGGAACTCCGGGCGGATCTCATCCACCCCCGGGGCCTTGCCACCTAGGAGCTTTTTAACTACCTCAGCAACCTCAGCCCCAAAAATAGGAGAGCCCACCACAGATTCCCAAGGCACTGCTTCCTCATAGGAAGACGTGTCGGTGGGATTGAGGAGGTCTTCGAAGTATTCCCCCCACCGATCCACAACATCCGCAGTCGAGGTCAGCAGAACACCATCCGCACCATACACGGTGTTGATAGTGCACTGCTTCCCCTTCCTGAGGCGGCGGATGGTGGTCCAGAATCGCTTCGAAGCCGTCCGGAAGTCGTTTTCCATGGCCTCGCCGAACTCCTCCCATGGTGACATGTTCAAAGTTCTTCCGGAGGTGGGAATTGAAACTCTCTCTGACAGGAGACTCTGCCAGACGTTCCCAGCAGACCCTCACAATGCGTTTGGGCCTGCCAGGTCTGTCCGGCATCCTCCCCCACCATCGTAGCCAACTCACCACCAGGTGGTGATCGGTAGAAAGCTCCGCCCCTCTCTTCACCCGAGTGTCCAAAACATGAGGCCGCAAATCCGATGACACAACCACAAAGTCGATCATGGAACTGCGGCCTAGGGTGTCCTGGTGCCAAGTGCACATATGGACACACTTATGCTTGAACATGGTGTTTGTTATGGACAATCTGTGACGAGCACAAAAGTCCAATAACAAAACACCACTCGGGTTCAGATCCGGGCGGCCATTCTTCCCAATCACGCCTCTCCAGGTTTCACTGTCATTGCCAACATGAGCGTTGAAGTCACCCAGTAGGACAAGGGAATCACCCGGGGAAGCACTTTCCAGTACTCCCTCGAGTGTATCCAAAAAGGGTGGGTACTCTGAACTGCTGTTCGGTGCGTAAGCACAAACAACAGTCAGGACCCGTCCCCCCACCCGAAGGCGGAGGGAGGCTACCCTCTCGTCCACCGGGTTAAACTCCAACGTGCAGGCTTTGAGTCGGGGGGGAAACAAGAATTGCTACCCCAGCTCGTCGCCTCTCACTGCGTGCAACGCCAGTGTGGAAGAGAGTCCAGCCCCTCTCGAGAGAACTGGTTCCAGAGCCCTTGCTGTGCGTCGAGGTGAGTCCGACTATATCCAGCCGGAACTTCTCTACCTCGCGCACAAGCTCAGGCTCCTTCTCCCCCAGCGAGGTGACGTTCCACGTCCCAAGAGCTAGCTTATGTAGCCGAGGATCGGACCGCCAAGTGCCCTGCCTTCGGCTGCCGCCCAGCTCACAATGCACCCGACCTCTATGGCCCCTCCCATGAGTGGTGAGCCCATTGGAGGGGGGACCCACGTAGCCTCTTCGGGCTGTGCCCGGCCGGGCCCCATGGGGACAGGCCCGGCCACCAGGCGCTCGCCATCGTGCCCCAACTCCGGGCCTGGCTCCGGAGGGGGGCCCCGGTGACCCGCGTCCGGGCGAGGGAAATCTGAGTCCTCGTTGTTTCCTTTCCATAGAAGTCTTTGAGCTGCTCTTTGTCTGATCCCTCACCTAGGACCTGTTTGTCTTGGGAGACCCTACCAGGGGGCATGAAAGCCCCCGGACAACATAGCTCCTAGGATCATTGGGACACGCAAACTCCTCTACCACGGTAAGGTGGCAGCTCAGAGAGGAGAGCAATAAAATAATGAAATTAAATTGTTTAACAGACGACATGTCTAATACTTTTATTTATGACGTCCACCAAAATGTTGCCACACACACACGTAGGATGGAGGATTCTCATCTGTCCATTGCCTGTCTGTGCAGCGCGAGCACCAATCCTGCAGCCGTGTGTGGAATTGTCCATTTGCATGTCCTTCTGACACGTGCTAAATAAGTATGGGGTGTTTTGATGATCAGCATATATTTTGCATATTAACGAAGACGGACGCAAAATGGATTGCACGCCTTATTCTGCTCACTTAACTGACACAATCCATTTTGCACACGTTTAGTAGATCAGCTTTGCATGTGCTATCAGGATTGCGCGTGTTTTAGTGCATGCAAAGTTTTAGTAAATCAGGCCCTTAGTGTTGCTAAAGTTTGAGTCCTTCTGTCCCACTCCTTAAAGGGGAAATGCCTGTTTTTTTGAATTTTGCCAATCATTCACAATCCTTATGTAAAACAAAAACACATATATTTTTCTTTTTTTTATGCATTCTAATTCGTAAAATGCGGCAAGTACGAGGTGGCTAACAATGCAGTTAATTAGAGCAGTGGTCCCCAACCACCGGGCCACGGCCCTGTATCGGTCCGTGGATATATTTGTACCGGGCTGCACAAGAAATTAAAACAAAAAAATATATATATATATATATAAAAAAAAAAAAAATTCTAAATCAACATAAAAAACACAAGATACACTTACAATTAGTGCACCAACCCAAAAAACCTCCCTCCCTCATTTACACTCATTCACACTCATTCGCACAAAAGGGTTGTTTCTTTCTGTTATTAATATTTCTGATTCCTACATTATATATAAATATAGATCAATACAGTCTGCAGGGATACAGTCCGTAAGCACACATGATTGTATTTTTTTATGGCAAAAATAAAATAAAATTATAAATTAAAAATACCAACCCCCCCTCCTCCCCAAACCATTGCTGACTGTGGGAACTTCACACTGGATTTCAAGCAACTTGGATTTTGCTCCTCTCCAGCCTTCCTCCAGACTCTAGCGTCTTGATGTTACGGCGTGTGCACAGTCAGCTGCTGTTTCATCAGCACGCGCCGCAGGACACGCCCATACACGCTCTGCTTCTGCTGCCATGCACCAGCACAGCTGTGCGCAATCATCAATTGACACACCTGCTGCTGATGACACCACTCCCCATAAAAGCCAGCGTGTCCAGAGAACCAACGCTGGAACGTAGTCTCTGCTTGCAGTAAGCTTTCGTCTCTGGCTCCTCACCTTTGTTTGCTCGCTCCAAGTGACCTTTTGCCCTCGTGCTCATTTGTCCTTGTCGCTTCTCTAGTTTTCCCCAGAATTCCCTCCGTTGCCTTGGAAGTGAGCTGTGCGCCTCACTTCTCTGGACCCCTCTGGATTCTGACTGCCTCCCTCGATCCTCTACCCCCACTTTGGACTCGGACCTCTTGACGCCCGTCTCAGCCCCACGGACCCCCGCTTGTATCACGGATTCTCCTACCTGCCTCGCCCTACTGAACTGGTCGCCTTCTCACTCAACACGCACTTACAACAACCACTGGTAATATTCATTGTAACGCTTCACATAGTCCTGCAAACATACACAGAAGTACATACACACTCCACCGCATCATCAAGCTCAAATAAAACTGTTGAGCTTTATTCCTGTTGCTGTGTTGTCTCCTTCCCCGCCGAACATAACAGTACATTCCAGCCATGTCGGAACCAGACGGCACAAGCAGATCCAAGTCCGCGCCCCTTCCCCGACCCCCCACGGCTCCTGACCTCTCGTCCATGCACACTGCGATCCAGGAACACCACTCGTTTTTCGAACCTGGAATACAAGCTTGATGTCGCCTTTGCTAGCCTGCTGGCTAGACTGGAAAACCTTAGTCCAAGTCTTGCTCCTCCACCTGTGCCGAGTTACAATGCTCCGGCAGCCGCCACCTCCGGGAGCCCCTCCTACGCCCGGGAACCCAAGATATCCAGCCACAGTCCCTTTGAGGGGGACTTTGAACTTTGTCAGGGTTTTTTGGTTCAGTGTGAACTCATTTTTAAGCACCAACCATCTCGCTATGCTTCTGATGGAACGAAGATTGCATTTGTGTTTTCGTTGCTCTCTGGACAGGCTCTCAAGTGGGCCACCGCAGCAGTAGACAAAACTTTGGGGCTGAGCACCAACTATGCTGCTTTTCGAACGGAGTTCCAGGCTGTGTTTGATCACCCCGTGGACGGGGGGATGCTGCTTCCCGACTGCACTCCATCCGACAGGGTTCCCGCTCGGTTGCGGCCTACACCCTCGAGTTCCGCACTCTGGCGGCCGACAGCGAGTGGGGAGACAAGGCGCTCCAGAGTGCATTCAGGAGAGGACTGAGTGACGAAATCAAGGACGGTTTGCTGAGGGACCGACCTACCTCGTGTCGAGCCCTCATCGACCTGCCTCTCTTATTTGACGAAAGACTCAGTGAACGAGCAACAGAGAGAGCGCAGGCTTCTGCTAGCTTTCCAGCTAGCTCACCTCCGAGACCCAAGTTTCGACCTGTCGACCATGCCGCTGTGTTTCGGCCTACACCTCCGTACATGCCAGCAGCAACTGTGGAACCCATGCAGCTGGGCAGGTCACGCCTGGAGGTGGCAGAGAGGGAAAGGAGATTCAGGCAGCGTCTTTGACTCTACTGCGGACTGGCTGGTCACCTAATCCGGAGCTGCCCGACGAGGCCAAAAGACCAGGCTTGCCAGCAAGGGGGTTCCTGGTGAGCCACACAACTGTTCCCCAAATCAAGAGAGACCCAGGCATTCTCTTTCCTGCATCCCTGTCATGGAGTTCTAGGACTCTGACCGTGGGGGCCTACCTGGATTCCGGAGCAGACGAAAGTTTTATTGATCACGAGTTTGCTCGCCAAGCAGGAATAACCCTCATTCCACTGGAGACTTTCCTGCCGGCACAAACTCTGGATGGACATCCCCTCGGGCACATCAAGCACCGCACCGAACACCTGTGTCTGACCCTCTCGGGGAATCACACCGAGACCATCAGCCTCTGGGTGCTCGACGCTCCCGTCGCCCCGCTTGTCCTCGGGCGATCTTGGCTACGACAGCACGACCCTCACATATCCTGGTCCACGGGCAAGGTCCTTGCATGGAGCACTGCCTGCCACGCTAACTGCCTAAGGTCGGCAGTTCCCCCAGCCTGCAGGGTCAAGCCCACCTCACCTCCCACTGATCTCTCCTGTGTTCCCACTGCTTATCATGACCTTTCAGCAGTATTTGACAAGGTACGTGCACTGTCTCTTCCCCCCGCATAGACCTTATGACTGCGCCATCAACCTGATTCCCAACGCTGTCCTTCCCTCCAGCAGACTTTACAATCTGTCTCTACCGGAGAAAAAGGCCATGAAGGACTATATCACAGAATCCCTCGCCTCAGGTATCATCACCCCCTCCAAGTCCCCGGTGGCAGCAGGCTTCTTCTTCGTGGGAAAAAGGGACGGTTCCTTGAGGCCTTGCATTGATTACAGACAATTAAACTGCATTACTATCAAGAATAAATATCCCCTACCTCTGCTGAGCTCCTCTTTTGAGCCCCTTGCTCCTGCCTCTATTTTCCCCAAGCTTGATCTCCGAAATGCCTATCACCTGGTGCGAATCAAAGAGGGTGATGAATGGAAGACAGCCTTCAACACCCATCTCGGACACTTCGAGTACAGGGTGATGCCATTCGGCCTTACAAACGCACCGGCTGTTTTCCAGGCCTTCGTCAATGACGTTTTACGGGACATGTTAGACCATTTCGTTGTCGTGTACCTCGATGACATTTAGATTTTTTCCCAGAACCTGCAGGAGCACCAACGACATGTCCGCCTGGTCCTACAACGCCTGCTGGAGAACAGGTTGTTCGTCAAAGCTGAAAAGTGTGAGTTCCACGCACCTTCAGTGGGAAATTTTTGGGCTTTGTTGTTGAGAAGGGCCACATAAGAGCGGACCCTAAGAAGATTGAGGCGGTACTGGAGTGGCCCCAACCCACCACCTGTACGGAACTAAGACGGTTCCTGGGATTTGCCGGATTTTATCAACGTTTCATCAGGGATTTCAGCAAGGTAGCTGCACCTCTCCACACACTCACTTCTACCAGTATTCCTTTTCAGTGGACCAGGGAGGCCAGAGACACCTTTAGAAGACTGAAGAGGAGTTTTGTCTCTTCCCCGGTCCTTGTCCATCCTGACACGGACAACTCCTTCATCGTGGAGGTGGATGCGTCGGATTCTGGGATTGGAGCAGTGCTCTCCCAACGCTCCCGTAAGGACAACCTTGTACACCCTTGTGCATTCTTTTCTAGGCGCCTCTCTCCAGCTGAACGGAATTACGATGCCGGTAACAGAGAACTACTAGCTGTTCATGAGGCCTTGGCGGCGTGGAGACACTGGTTGGAGGGAGCGAAACACCAGTTTCAGGTCTTGACGGACCATCGCAACCTTCTCCACGTTCGTTCCGCCAGGAAGCTTAACGACCGTCAGGCTCGCTGGGCCAATTTTTTCAGCCCTTTTGATTATAAGCTCTCGTTTAGGCCAGGCTCCAGGAACACAAAGGCCGACGCCCTCTCCCGGCAGTTCTCGGAGGAGCCCACTTGTTCGCCTACAGCGGAACCCATCCTTCCTCCTGCTTGGATAGTGGGCATGGTCACTTGGGAGGTGGAGGAACAGATAAAGACCGCCCTGCGGTCTAATCCGGCACCAGGTGAAGGCCCGCCCAACAAGCTGTTTGTTCCCCGTGAGTTCCGATCTAAGGTGCTGGATTGGGGGAATTCCAGCATCTTCTCCTGCCATCCGGGGTTTCAACACTCACTATCATTCATCCGACGGCGGTTCTGGTGGCCGTCTATGGCATCGGACACCCGTGAGTTTATCGCCGCTTACCATATGCTCCCGCAATAAAGCTTCCCACAGACCTCTGGCGGGCCTCCTGTGCCCACTACCTGTCCCCGGCCGTCCCTGGTCCCACATCGCGTTGGACTTCATGACGGGATTCCCCGTGTCCCGAGGTAACACAACTATCCTTACCATTGTCGATCGATTCTCGAAGGCTGCACATTTTGTTCCCCTCCCCAAGCTTCCCTCCTCCTCCGAGACTGCTGACCTCCTTGCACTGCACATTGTAAAGCAACATGGTATCCCGGTGGATATTGTTTCGGATCGTGGTCCCCAGTTCACTTACCGGGTGTGGAAGTCGTTTTGCAAGGGGATTGGGGCTACGGTCAGTCTCACCTCTGGGTATCATCCCCAGAGCAACGGACAAGCGGAGAGGGCCAACCAATGCGTGGAGACCATGTTGCGTTGTGTTGCCGCTCGCCAGCCCGCCTCCTGGAGCAAGTACTTGCCTTGGGTCGAGTACGCTTATAACTCTATGAAGAGCTCGGCCACCGGCATATCTCCCTTTGAATGTTCCCTGGGCTATCAGCCTCCTATGTTCTCCCAACAGGAGGTCGAAGCAGCAGTTCCATCCACTAGAGCCCACATCAAACGCTGCCATAAAATTTGGAGGACCGCCCGGGATGCACTCTTGAAAGCCTCCGAAAGAATGCGCCGTAGTGCCAACAGGCGCCGCATCCCGGAACCATCATACCAACCTGGACAAAAGGTGATGTTACACGCCAAGGACCTCCATCTCCAGGTACCCTCCCGGAAATTGGCACCTCGCTGTATCGGGCCATATTCTGTGGAGGCCATTGTCAATCCTGCCTCCATAAGACTGTCTCTCCCACCTAAAGAGTCACCCTGTGTTCCATGTTTCACAGCTAAAACCAGTAGCAGGAAGCTCCTTTTCACCCCCTGCCCCTACCCCCCCTCCTCCTAGGATCCTCGAGAGTGGTGACCCAGTATGGCCAGTCAAGGAGATCTTCAGGGTCCGTCGGCAGGGTAGGGGGCTAGTGTACCTGGTAGACTGGGAGGGCTATGGACCAGAGGACCGATCATGGGTACCGGCCTCCTATCTTGCGGACCCCTCACTGTTGAAAGATTTCTACCGGGCTCACCCTGAGGCTCCCCGTAGCTCGTCAGGAGCCTCGCATAAGGAGGGGGCCACTGTTACGGCGCGTGCACAGTCAGCTGCTGTTTCATCAGCATGCACCGCAGGACACGCCCATACACGCTCTGCTTCTGCTGCGCAATCATCAATCGACACACCTGCTGCTGATGACACCACTCCCCATAAAAGCCAGCGTGTCCAGAGAACCAACGCTGGAACGTAGTCTCTGCTTGAAGTAAGCTTTCGTCTCTGGCTCCTCACCTTTGTTTGCTCGCTTCAAGTGACCTTTTGACCTCGTGCTCATTTGTCCTTGTCGCTTCTCTTGTTTTCCCCAGAATTCCCTCCGTCGCCTTGGAAGTGAGCTGTGCGCCTCACTTCTCTGGACCCCTCTGGATTCTAACCGCCTCCCTCGATCCTCGACCCCCAATTTGGACTCGGACCTCTTGATGCCCCTCTCAGCCCCACGGAACCCTGCTTGTATCACGGATTCTCCTACCTGCCTCACCCTACTGAACTGGTCGCCTTCTCACTAAACACGCACTTACAACAACCACAACAACCACTGGTAATATTCATTGTAACGCTTCACATAGTCCTGCAAACATACACAGTAGCATACACACTCCACCGCATCATCAAGCTCAAATAAAACTGTTGAGCTGTATTCCTGTTGCTGTGTCGTCTCCTTCCCCGCCGAACATAACACTTGACTTCCAAATGAAATACAAAACTTGCTTTCGTCTGAAAACAGGACTCTGGACCACTCTGCAACTGTCCAGTGCTTCTTTTCCATAGCCCAAGTCAGACGCTTCTAGAGATTTTAGAGCACTACATGCTTCCATCTGTTGAAAAGCTTTATGGAGATGATGATTTCATTTTCCAGCATGATCTGGCATCTGCCCACAGTGCCAAAACCACCAGTAATTGGTGTACTGACCATGGCATTACTGTCCTCGATTGGCCTGCCAACTCCCCTGACCTGAACCCCATAGAGAATTTGTGGGGTATTGTGAAGAAGAAGCTAAAAGACACCAGACCCAATAATGCAAATGAGCTAAAGGCCGCTATTGAAGCCTCCTGGGCATCCATAACACCTCAGCAACGCCACAGGCTGATTGCCTCCATGCCACGCCGCATTGATGCAGTAATCCGTGAAAAAGGATTCCCAACCAAGCATTAATTGTGCATTAATTGACATTTTCAAATGTTTGATTTTTTTTTTGCAGTTATAAATCTTTTTTTTTTTACTTGGTGTGAGGAAATATTCTAATTTTTTGAGATATGATTTTTGAGTTTTCTTAAGCTACTGCACGATTGCAAAAGCCACAATAAATACTAACGACACAAAGTCATTTGATGAGAAATAAATAAATAACAAAAAGATGGATGAAGGAGGCTATGGAAATTAGGAAGTGAGGGGCCAACATCATCAACAGGCATGAGGGTGTCATACATGCTTTTGCATACCTGGGACTCTGTACATCATTGGCGACACAAAGGCGGATAACAGATACCATATGGCTGGGCCAGGGAACTTTATTTAGCAGGAAATGTTACTGTTAAAATGTTGGTTACTTACTGTACTTGTATTGAACATTGCTTGCATGTTTAAAATGTGAGCAGAAAATGTTTCCTCTTTTTAATTCAACCTAAAGTGTTGGTTGCACTTAATTTCAAATAAGATGTGAATTTATTGGCCATTAACTGTTGTTAACTTATTTGTTTGTATCTATAGTTAATTTATACATAATTCATTTACAAGAAACAACAGGAATATAGGGAACTTCACCTACAGTGTTCAGTATTGAGTATTTATTTCAGTCACACTGCTTGATTTGTTTTGCTAAAAAGTTACTGAATCGATATCAACTTACTGAATCGTTTTGTATCATTCTAAAGAATTTATAATGTCCCTGAATTATATCTGCAACTACAAATATCAAATTGTTGTTAAAACAGATCATTACAACCCTACTACGGTGACTATGGAAGAGGAGATAGAAGAATGGCAGTTATTTTATAATTACTTCTTTGCTCATAAAATTAAGCAACCAGTTTTTAAGTTATCATGGACCAGGATAACAAAAACATACAATTAAGTGATCAAAATAATAGTCTGACATTCCTTTATCCACACTGTCTACACTACCGTTCAAAAGTTTGGGGTCACCCAAACAATTTTGTGGAGTAGCCTTAATTTCTAAGAACAAGAATAGACTGTCGAGTTTCAGATGAAAGTTCTCTTTTTCTGGCCATTTTGAGCGTTTTATTGACCCCACAAATGTGATGCTCCAGAAACTCAACCTGCTCAAAGGAAGGTCAGTTTTGTAGCTTCTGTAACGAGCTAAACTGTTTTCAGATGTGTGAACATGATTGCACAAGGGTTTTCTAATCATCAATTAGCCTTCTGAGCCAATGAGCAAACACATTGTACCATTAGAACACTGGAGTGATAGTTGCTGGAAATGGGCCTCTATACACCTATGTAGATATTGCACTAAAAACCAGACATTTGCAGCTAGAATAGTCATTTACCACATTAGCAATGTATAGAGTGTATTTCTTTAAAGTTAAGACTAGTTTAAAGTTATCTTCATTGAAAAGTACAGTGCTTTTCCTTCAAAAATAAGGACATTTCAATGTGACCCCAAACTTTTGAACGGTAGTGTATGTGGAAAAATTAGCTCTAATTCTATAGATAACGTCACACCAAGAAGGGGCGGCAGCATATCAAGTTAGTTATTTACTGATTACTCTGTAACTAACTGATATTTTAGGAAACGACAGCCATATTCATTCTCAGGGGCAAAAAATACATAAAGAGAATGTGTTGGTGACATTTTGATCATCTGGACACTATGGGTCCTTTAATGTTACGTTGTTGTATGTGATAAATGGCGTCTAGATGTTTTTATAATCATTGCAGCCTTTGGTGCAATGATAAAAATGGCAGTAAAAACAAACCAAGTTAACCAAGCCATCATGATTCTGAGTGGGAGAAAGCTGCATGACAACTATGATAACAGTACACGAGTGGCCGCTATCCAAGTCCTTCCGCTTTGTTCCTCCTACTCCCATCATCATTTCAACTATCCTCGGGCCCTCTCTTGCCTTATTTCCACTCGTCTGTTGGCTTTTTTTTTATTGCTCTGCCTGCTCTCCAGTGCTTTTTTGTCTTTTAATAGTGACTGAATCATCAGTAGTAGGTACCATGGCGATGACAAAGCCTGTCTTCTCCTGGCCTCTGAGGTTTAAAAAAGAAAAAGAAAAGTTTGGGCTTTAGGAGCCTAAGGGGCCGTGGAAGAAAGCTGCCAAGGTAAGTTGTAGGTGTTGTTGGCCAGCATGACAGCAACGTTTGACCTGTGGGGACTGGTCGCAAGATAGCCTCCATCGCATGTAATATTTAGGAAGGAGACGATTATGTAACCTAGCAGACAAACATAATGCAACATAAAAATGAAGTCAAAATTGTGCATTGTTTGTATTTAAATGTCTTTCCATTCTTTTTACGTGGTACCTTGGTTTTCATTCCAAAAAGTCAGACCAAGACCAAATCGGACGAAAACCAAACAACATTTTTAACAAAATAAATTATTTAAGTCAAAATAAATTGTTCCACACACAAACATATCAACACAAAAAACATTGTATAGAAAATAATTACAGTTTTACACACATAAAACAATTAACATTCAACATTAATTTCACCTAATATTAAAATGTGTTGTTGGTGAAGACAGAGATGACGGAGAAAACGCCTTCATACTTGACGACTTCTTTCTTAAACTCAATAGTTTTTTTTCTTTATTAAAGTACTGGCACTCACAACATTCTTTGGTGCCATGTTGGCTTATTTTGCAGTTGTACTTCATAAAAAAAGCACAAAGGCTGCGTCACCGATGGGTGATGTTCTTTGTTTGGGCACTTGATTCCACAAAATGATACAAACGGATTACCGGTAGTTTGTTACGTGCAGTGTTCGGGCATACAAAAACCAGGACAAACTTTACATAAAAAAACGGAATTATATGAAAAATGGGGCTTATGAAAACCGAGGTACCGCAGTATTATCTAATTAATGTAGTATTATTATACATTCTTTACTGATTTTTTACCAAACAATGTTTAACTCTGGTTTATTTACTGAATAAGCCAGCTGCAAACTCTTAACATTTTACAGTACTTTTCCATTAAATTTCACTCAAGTTTTGTTGTCACATTTTATAAGCATTTTAAAACTTAAAAAAAAAATCGAATTTAAATGTTCTTTAAAGGTTCTTAAAGCCAGTATCCAAATAAATACTGATTTCTGACCATGTGCATATATTTTAAATAAAATCAGTTCATTATGAAATATTTGTTTAATAAAATGTGGGTATCCATTAAAACCTAGATCAGCAAACTTTTCTGATTTAATTCATAATTTTTTTCCATTCAATTGCACCTCAGAATGTATTAGACAAAATGTACAAAAATAAAAATCAATAGGACTAATATTAAAAATAAATAAATAATAAAACACATGCATGCAATCAAAACTAAATGCATTTTGTTGGAGGTACAGTAATTATGCAAGTATAAGCGTGCATAAGTGCGTGCACATGTTTATGGATGTGCATGAGTGTGTGTCACATGCCACAAAAAACTAAGTAAATTGTTGTGAAAGGCCAGGGAGACATGCACATGCACAAATGAAGCGCTCCCTTCTTGACAGAGGTGACATTTGAGCAGCCAGCTGGTATGACTAATCATTCATGATGAAGTCACAAAATCTATGTGTGCTCCCCACAATTCCCTTCTCCCACATCATGTCTTCGCTACCGAAATGTCAGCCTTTCAATATGGCCGCCATCCTCTGTTGTCATTTGCAGTAAGTCTTTAAAGCACTAAATGGCGCCTCGTTAAGTCAAAGGGTTTCCATAACATCTATCCATCTTTGTTTAACAGCTGTTATCAATCACTGTTTCCTTACTATTTATTTACAACTATTGTGCCCTTCTGTTGTGATGCATCATAAACAGAAAGTGGTGGCCTTTCCACTGACTCGCACCAAATGACTGACTGAACAAACATCGCCTTTGTAACATTTGCCTGCTCAAAAATAAAGTTGCACGATCTAATATTTAATGTTGTTTGTATCTCTTGAATCCAGAAAAGTTAGGTACACATAATAATAATTGCATAATTGCTAAAACAATTCTAGGCTCACAGTAAACAAAGCAATACAGAATGAGTGGTAGAAAAATGAATAGAGCGAGGTTTCCAGGGCTGGCAAAATGAGCATGCTGATAACTCACAAGACCAGTTGATATGTGCATATTTCTCTCCAAGAATAATAATCAATTAGTTTGTGTTGATATCCTGACCATAACATTAGGAAAAATGTGTTTGAATATTTTTTGCTTCCATGTCTTAAAAACAATTCAATGAAAACCAATTGATTAAATTAATCTTTTAAACTTGGCCACAAAAAACCCTAACTATATATTTAAGGGACTTTAAAAGACAGCATAAAAAGTTCCCCTACCTTCCGGAATGAGTCATGCTCTCATGACACGGTCTTTTCAAAAGAAAATTTAAAAAAAGATGAATTAACTGATCCTTTTGGATGTTCACTTTCTCCATAGTGTACATGTGCGAGCGCCACATCAGAGCCAGCCAAATGTCGGCGGAGCGGCCAATTAGTTAAAGTGAACGGCACACATGGACACACACACAAACCTGTCTACCTGGTCTGACAAAGGCTGTGTACATACATTTACACTTGAACTAAGAAGCTCAGGCCAATAATTGGTCAATCAGGCAATGAAACTAGCTATTCAATCCTCGAACACGGATATCTTATGCTATTGTCGTGTTTCCACCAAGCGGTACAGTTCAGTTAGCGATGCTATGCTTTACAACAGACTGCACTGCGTCGAGCACCACCCATTCAGGTACCGTAAAACCGAGGTTTGGTACCCCACCGCAAGAAACATAAAATTAAACCACAACAGACTACATTTTAACCTACTAAAAGTTTAACCTAATCCATTTTGTGATGCTGTTTGATTTTAATGTTTCATATACAATAATCTTAAAGTGAATGAATCTTTTCTAGGGTGAAACTGTGGCCACCATAAATGCTTCCTTAGCTGTAGAGGCAGTATTTTAAGTGACTTTATTAACTGTGTAAAAAAGGTGTTCAGCATCATAAAAGTAAGGTAAACAACGACTATAAACAAGAAGGCATGTGCAGAGAGATACTGTCCCAAACAATGATTTTAAAGTGCATGAGAAACTAGAAAGCAAAACATAGCTGGTTTTGACCACACGGTCATTTGTTAACAAATATATCACCAACTGCAGCACAAAAGAAGCAATGTTGTAATCGCGGTGAGGGGAAAACTGCTCAGCCAGCATTATTACTGCTTCTAAATTGATTGTAAGCAAATAGATTGCCTACAGCCATAGCTATCCATATGCAAAAGCATGCAACATTTAAAGGGGAACTGCACTTTTTGGGGAATGTTTCCTAGTATTCACAATCCTTACGTAAGACAAAAACACATGTTTTTTTTTTTAATGCAAATAATTGTAAATAAATGCGATCAAAAGTCTGCTTACAATGGAGCTTATGGGAGCAGCTCTATTCTGCCCATAAAGCCCTTAAAATAACATCCAAACACCTTCAATAAGATTTTATATACATGATGTAAGCACATATGTAATGTAGTAACAGGCATATTTATAATAACATATAATATTTACGTATTCCGCTCATTTTAGGAATACGCGGCGCATTAATTTAAAAAACCCATCACACCGTTCGCTTTTTTTTCAAATACATCACAGATTAAAACTCACTGCAGACTTCATTAGAGCCAACAAACATAAAAAACATAGTTTACTGTCTGCTGTCATTAAGATGCCCACTGATAGAATCTTGTTATATTCCGGTTTAGATGAAGAATGACTCATAACACTCGTGAAGAAAAGGGGGGGTGGAACTAAGCGTGTTTTCGTGTCGTTTTTCACCATTTCTAGGTCAAAATTGGCTGTCAAAGCGTACCAACTGGTCGGATTACATCTTCATCCTTCTACTATCTAGGTGAGAGGCATGATTTAAGATCTACAATCAACTTCCACAAGCAGAAAAGCGAGAAAGCAGCCGACCAATCGATCATGTCAACATAGTAACACAAGCTTGTGATCACGTCACCACTATAAATAGTCTTTGTGCATTAGCGCTTATAATAACAATATCAGTAATTAATATTCAAGTCACAAAATGTAATTGAGTATTGTTGGCGCTTTATGGATGGTTATTTATTAGGTTTTATAAGCGCAATGGAGGACCTAGTATTGGCTCCGCTGTAAGCTGACTTTTATTTACATTTATTTATGAGTTAAAATGCATTAAAAAAATACATCCTTAGACTTAGACTTTGATTGATTGATTGAGACTTTTATTAGTACGTTGCACAGTGAAGTACATATTCCGTACAATTGACCACTAAATGGTAACACCCGAATAAGTTTTTCGGACTTAGACTTAGAAAATCTTTATTGTCCCCGAGGGGCAATTTGGTTTGCAGCAGTAGTTATTAAAAACAAGGTTCAACAGTAAAAACGACGTACAACAGTAAAAACAAGGTACAACAGTGAAAACAAGGCACAACAGTAAAAACAAGGTACAACAGTAAAACAAGGTACAAATACATAAAATACATACAACATACAAACCATCATGAAGGCATTGATCTAAAATCTAAAAGCATTTGTAATACAATAAAAACTAACCAACACACGTCGCTTCCCACTAAAGTGACTGCATAGCAGCTAAGCTTGTTTAAGAAGCTCATTTATAAAATCAACAGCTGAGGGAACAAAGGATCTTATGTATCTGTTGTTTTTGGCCTTTCTATTACTAGGGGCGTACCTGCATCCTGAGGGCAAGAGTCTAAACTCTGGGAAGAGAGGGTGCTGAGGGTTGACCAGAATGGCCTTTGCCTTCTGGATGACTCTGGCCTGATAGATCTGGTTCAGGGGGTTCAAGGTAGTGCCTATGGTCTTTTGGCACAACTTGATTATACCACCTAGTCTGTTTTTATTGGCCACACTGAGGTTACCAAAGCAGGAAGTGATAGAATAAGTTAAAATAGACTCGATACTAGATGAATAGAACATCCTCATCAGTGTCCTATCAACCTGAAAGCCCCTCAGTCTCCTCAAGAAAAACAGCCTCTGATTGGCCTTTTTGCAAATACGGTCAGTGTTGGCATCAAAGGTCAATTTATTGTCTAAAAATGTGCCCTGATACTCGTATTTACGGACTATCTCAACAGCAGAGCCATTCATGAGAATGGGTGCTGAGGCTTCGTTTGCTTCGTTTTATCGCCATTAAGCTCCAGGTACGAATCATCGCACCAAAACAGGACCGTGGTCTGACTCTTTGTCCTGCAGGAGGCTGACTATGACCGAGTCATCGGCAAACTTAGTGATGTACCTTGACTGAAGTGTGCTCTGACAGTCATTTGTATACAGTACAAACAGCAGGGGGGACAGGACCCGTCCCTGGGGTGATCTTGTGGAGCATAAGCGAGCGTCAGACAGTGTGCTATTAACACGGGTCCTCTGTGATCTTGAGGTGAGAAAGTCCACTAGCCAGCATATAGTACCAACGTCAATATTGGACATATTCAGCAGTCTACGAGCCAGAATGTGTGGCTGCATGCAGTCGAAAGCAGATGAAAAATCCACAAAGCATAAGCGTGCATGTGTTTTATTTCCATCTAGATGCCCAACAATAAGGTGTAGTAATGTTGCTATGGCATCATCCACACCTTTCCTGGGCTGATAAGCAAACTGTAGTGGGTCAATTGCATCCTGGGTCATGACCATTAAACTTTGCTTCACTATTTTCTCTAAGCTTTTCATCACCAGGGAGGTCAATGCCACAGGGCGTTAGTCATTCAGTTCCCTTGGTGATGGGACCTTTGAAACAGGTACTACAAGGGACTCCTTCCATAATTTGGGGACACAGTTCTGTGATAAAGACAGTTGGAAGATGTGAGAGAAAATGCCACATAAAAATAGACCACTTTCTTTAAGTAGTTTACCACTAATGCAGTCAGGCCCCTGGCTTTTCCTCACATTTGTCTGCTCAAATGTTCTCCAGACATCCATTTCATTAATCTGAATCTGACTGCTCACAGTGGCACCTCTGAATTCAGATAGTTCATTACTGAAATCATGAGAATCAAATCTCAAATAGAACTGATTTAACTCATCCGCTAGTACAGAATCAGGCTTGTGGGGGTTAGACAGACCTTTTTTGGAGTCTTGCATTCCGACCATGGACTTAATTTCCCTCCAAGCAGAGCGTGAACTACCATTTTTTTAGTTCTTCCTCTACCTTACCTTTATACTGTAGCTTGGCCATTTTCATCTCTTTTTTGACCAGCTTGTGAGCTTCTCTTTGTTTTCCAATATCACCCTGATAAAAAGCCAACTTTTTCAAGTTTAAGGAATTTTTAAGGGATTTGCTAACCCATGGCTTATTATTAGGGTATACTTTAATTATCTTCCTAGGGATAATCATTTCCTCACAAAACTTAATATAACTTGTCACAGTGTCACTCAGTTCGTTCAGGTCCTTACAAGAGTCTTTAAAAACATCCCAATTGGTGTTGTCATAGCAACCATATAGTTCACGAATAGAGCCTTCGGTCCACACAGCCACCTCCTTGTACTCCACTTTTCCTCTCTTGAGGGCCGGTTTATACACAGGGGCCAGGATGATGCTGTTGTGATCTGAGGAGCCTAATGGTGCTAGTCTGTAGGATTTGTAAGCGCCTTTTATGGTGCCATAGCACAGGTCCAGAATTTTTCCATGCCGAGTTGGGGAGGTTACATATTGGTAAAAGTGACCTAGGGACTTCTTAAGGCTACATGAATTAACATCTCCCAATAAAAAATGGGGGGCTTCGGGGCTGATACTTTGAAGACGGTGCACAAGTTTAACAATAGTGGATGTTGCCTCTCCCATATTAGCTCTGGGGTGGATGTACAAACCCCGTTTCCATATGAGTTGGGAAATTGTGTTAGATGTAAATATAAACAGAATACAATGATTTGCAAATATTTTTCAACCCATATTCAATTGAATGCACTACAAAGACAAGATATTTGATGTTCAAACTCATAAACTTTATTTTTTTTGCAAATTACAATTAACTTAGAATTTCATGGCTGCAACACGTGCCAAAGTAGTTGGGAAAGGGCATGTTCACCACTGTGTTACATGGCCTTTCCTTTTAACAACACTCAGTAAACGTTTGGGAACTGAGGAGACACATTTTTGAAGCTTCTCAGGTGGAATTCTTTCCCATTCTTGCTTGATGTACAGCTTAAGTTGTTCAACAGTCCGGGGGTCTCTGTTGTGGTATCTTAGGCTTCATAATGCGCAACACATTTTCAATGGGAGACAGGTCTGGACTACAGGCAGGCCAGTTTGGTACCAGGACTCTTTTACTATGAAGCCAAGTTGATGTAACACGTGGCTTGGCATTGTCTTGCTGAAACAAGCAGGGGCGTCCATGGTAACGTTGCTTGGATGGCAACATATGTTGCTCCAAAACCTGTATGTACCTTTCAGCATTAATGGCGCCTTCACAGATGTGTAAGTTACCCATGTCTTGGGCACTAATACACCCCCATACCATCACACATGATGGCTTTTCAACTTTGCGCCTATAACAATGCGGATGGTTCTTTTCCTCTTTGGTCCGGAGGACACAACGTCCACAGTTTCCAAAAACAATTTGAAATGTGGACTCGTCAGACCACAGAACACATTCCCACTTTGTATCAGTCCATCTTAGATGAGCTCAGGCCCAGCGAAGCCGACGGCGTTTCTGGGTGTTGTTGATAAACGGTTTCCGCCTTGCATAGGAGAGTTTTAACTTGCACTTACAGATGTAGCGACCAACTGTAGTTACTGACAGTGGGTTTCTAAAGTGTTCCTGAGCCCATGTGATGATATCCTTTACACACTGATGTCGCTTGTTGATGCAGTACAGCCTGGGGGATCGAAGGTCACGGGCTTAGCTGCTTATGTGCAGTGATTTCTCCAGATTCTCTGAACCCTTTGATGATATTACGGACCGTAGATGGTGAAATCCCTAAATTCCTTGCAATAGCTGGTTGAGAAATGTTTTTCTTAAACTCTTCAACAATTTGCTCACGCATTTGTTGACAAAGTGGTGACCCTCGCCCCATCCTTGTTTGTGAATGACTGAGCATTTCATGAAATCTACTTTTATACCCAATCATGGCACCCACCTGTTCCCAATTTGCCTGTTCACCTGTGGGACGTTCCAAATAAGTGTTTGATGAGCATTCCTCAACTTTATTAGTATTTATTGCCACCTTTCCCAACTTTTTTGTCACGTGTTGCAGGCATCAAATTCTAAATTTAATGATATTTGCAAAAAAAAAAAATGTTTATCAGTTTGAACATCAAATATGTTGTCTTTGTAGCATATTCAACTGAATATGGGTTGAAAATGATTTGCAAATGATTGTATTCCGTTTATATTTACATCTAACACAATTTCCCAACTCATATGGAAACGGGGTTTGTAGACAACTGTCATGAACAGCTGTGGGATTTCTCGCGGTAAATAAGACGGCCGCAGTGAGACACTTAAAAGTTCAATGTCGGGGCGACATATAGTTTCCCGCACCGTGACAGTCTTGCACCAGGCTGGGTTCACATACAAGCACACGCCTCCTCCCACTGTTTTACCTGTCAGCTGTGCGTCTCTGTCGAGCCGAAAAGGCTGCCCGAAACCAGTGATTTCCAGGTCCTGGTTCAAGTCGTGATCCTTTAACCACGTCTCTGTTAGTGCAATCACACAAGCGTTCCTGTATTCGGATATGCACTTTACATGAGCTTGAAGCTCATCTACTTTGTTCTTCAGTGATTGTGCGTTACTGAGGATGATGGAGGGAAGGGGTAAGCGGCGTAATCCAAGTCGGCAAAGCCGCTGTCGCACTCCTCCTCTCCGCCCTCGCTTCCTTGTCTAAACCGCTCCTCGCAACACCGTGCGCGGCTTCCTCGTACGTGCCGCCGCCCACCTCCGGTCTCGGACTCTTGGTTTGCAGATCTCCGGCGGAATGCCAGCTGGTAAGGTCCCGACTTTTGAGCCTCTACAGCGGATCAAAAAGTCACGACTGTATTGCAGTGAGTGGGGCTGCTGGCCGCTACACACGCTGTCAGTTCTCAGCTGTGACTGTCCCTCGGGCAACGCCATTCAGAGCTCCTCTCATTAGAGCCGCTCGGCCGCAAAGCCCGTGCGCTCATTAGCTCATGATGATAACACAAAACACTGATCGCACATGACAAACAGAATAAAACAAAAAGAAAAAGGACAAACAACAGAGCGACTACTTTTGCGTGTCGCTGCTCAGAGGCAGCGCTACTTCCGCATGACGTCACAGGACTGCCACGCCAGCCAGCACGTTAGCCGATGGCGAGTGTTTTTCAGAATGATTGTGAAAAATAGGCAAAATTCCAAAAAAATTGCAGTTCCCCTTTAAGGTATGTAATATATTCAATGTTATACTGTATATCGAATGACCCTACAGGTTTCATTTCTAAGTCTAAGGTTATCATCCCAAACTTACGTACCTGTCGGTCTTTCAGCACAGCCTCCGTCCATATATTCAATGTTATATATCGAATGACCCTACAGGTTCCATTTCTAAGGCTATGGTTATCATCACACAATCGCGTACCTGTCTGTATTTCAGCACAGCCTCCGTCCTGTAGAGCAGTAGCAGACGGACGTCGCTGTCTCGCAGGCTGAAGTTACTCTCCAGGATCTGTAGCACAGCGATGCGAGGACGCACAGGTAGAGACGCCTCACCGCAGAACGGACGCAACCAGGCCAGCAGGTCGTCGGATGTCACCGTATTGTCACTGAGGAGGTGTGTGTGTGAGCGTGTGTGAGACAGCATGCAGACGTTGATGCCACTCTAAAAAAGATCGACATGAATTAACTCCTACCCTTTCTGCACACTGTGGTGCACCGCCGTCACGATGGCCTCCAGCACCCTGAGGTCTTCCGTGTGACTCGTAAGGCCGTCGGAGTCGCCGCTGTATTACAAAACACCCGCACACACACAGAGAGAAAGGACAAAAGAAAATCACCACAATCATCTTACATAACACCTAATTAAGATAAGAGTTTCAAATTAACACAATGTCAAGGGACAACTGCTGAGGGGGAGACAATCAAAGGCTCTATTTTCAGGGACAGCCTTATTCAAAAATAAGGGAATAAACGTGTCTTGAAGCAATTAGATGTGTAGAATTATATTCTACTGCAAAGGAGTATTACGGCCGTAGTGAAAAGAGAAAGAAAATTACAAGAAAAAAACATCAACATCAAAATTAAAGTCATATTTTCAGAAGACAAAAACTTTCAATATTAAGACAATAAAGTCATAATTTTATGTAAAAAAAAAAACCTGCAATAATATAATGCCATATTTTTATGAGAAATGAAAAGTGCAGTATTATAGGAACAAAGCTTGTATTATATTTTGTATTTATTTTTTCTCCAATGTATAGTAATAAGGCAGCAGCAGTGTGTGTTCTGTATATGTTGCAAATAGGACTGCGATTGTTCACAATAGAAACTGAGGAAAAAAAGGTGA
>NC_084734.1:36340153-36375153 GCF_033978785.1 Entelurus aequoreus
CGCTGCTGCCCACTGCTCCCCTCAACTCCCAGGGGGTGATCAAGGGGATGGGTCAAATGCAGAGGACAAATTTCACCACATCTAGTGTGTGTGTGACAATCATTGGTACTTTAACTTTAACTTTTAATATATATATATACATACATAAATATATATATATGTATATATATATATATATATATACATACATACATACATACATACATATATATATATTATATATATATATATATATATATATATATATATATATATATATATATATATATATATACATATATACATATATACATGTATATATATACATACATACATACATAAATATATATATCTATATATATATATACACTACCGTTCAAAAGTTTGGGGTCACATTGAAATGTCCTTATTTTTCAATGAAGATAACTTTAAACTAGTCTTAACTTTAAAGAAATACACTCTATACATTGCTACTGTGGTAAATGACTATTCTAGCTGCAAATGTCTGGTTTTTGGTGCAATATCTACATAGGTGTATAGAGGCCCATTTCCAGCAACTATCACTCCAGTGTTCTAATGGTACAATGTGTTTGCTCATTGGCTCAGAAGGCTAATTGATGATTAGAAAACCCTTGTGCAATCATGTTCACACATCTGAAAACAATTTAGCTCCTAACAGAAGCTACAAAACTGACCTTCCTTTGAGCAGATTGAGTTTCTGGAGCATCACATTTGTGGGCTCAAAATGGCCAGAAAAAGAGAACTTTCATCTGAAACTCGACAGTCCATTCTTGTTCTTAGAAATGAAGGCTATTCCACAAAATTGTTTGGGTGACCCCAAACTTTTGAACGGTATTGTATATATATACATATACATACATACATACATACATACATACATATATATATATATATATATATATATATATATATATATATATATATATATATATATATACGTATATATATGCATACATATATATATACATACATACATACATACATACATACATATATATATATATATATATATATATATATATATATATATATATATATATATATACACACATATACACATACATATACATATATTCACTGAACAAGAATAAGAACAACACTTGTTTTTGCTCCTGTTTTTGATCTAAAACTTTTACTATACACACAAAATACCTATTCCTCTCAAATATTATTCACAAATCTGTTAGTTAGCAGTTCTTTGTGAAGATAATCCATCCCATCTCACAAGTGTGGCATATTAAAATACTGATTAAACAGCATGATTATTGCACGAGCGTGTCTTAGGCTACAATAAAAGGCCACACTGAAATGTGACATTTTATCACACAGCACAATGCCACAGATGTCGCAAGTTTTGAGGGAGCTTGCAGTTGGCATGCCGACTGCAGAAATGTCAAAACTGTTCAGAACATGAATTGAATGTTCATTTCTCTACCATAAGCCATATACTAGGGAGTTTCAGAGAATTTGGCAGTACATCCAACCGGCCTCACAAGTAACCACACCAGCCCAGGACCCCCGCATCCAGCAGGTGACCCTCCATATTGTCTGAGACCAGCCACCCGGACAGCTACTGCAATTGGTTTGCCTAACCAAAAAATGCCTGCACAAACTGTGAGAAACCTTCTCAGGGGAGCTCATCGTCGTCCTCATCGGGGTCTCGACCTGACTGCAGTTCGCTATCGTAACTGACTTGAGTGGGCAAATGCTCTCATTTGATGGCGTCTGGCACGATGAATCCCGGTTTTCACTGTTCAGGGCAGATGGCGGAGCGTGTGTGGCATCGTGTAGGAGAGTGGTTTGCTGATGTCAACGTTGTGATATTTGTACCATGAATTGATTATGTGGACCACGACTTAAACAAGTTAAAAAACTTATTCGGGTGTTACCATTTAGTGGTCAATTGTACGGAATATGTACTGAACTGTGCAATCTACTAATACAAGTTTCAATCAATCAATCAATCAATTGTGAAATGAGTGGCCCATGGTGGGGGTGGGGTTATGGTATGGGCAGGCGTACGTTATGGACAACAAATGCGTGTGCATTTTATTGATGGCATTTTGAATGCACAGAGATACCGTGACGGGATCCTGAAGCCCATTGTTGTGCCATTCACCCGAGACCATCACCTCATGTTGCAGCATTACAATGCACGGCCCCATGTTGCAAGGATCTGTACACAATTCCTGGAAGCTGAAAACATCCCAGTTCTTGCATGGCCAGCATACTCACCGGACATGTCACCCATTGAGCATGTTTGAGATGCTGTGGATTGGCGTATACGGCAGCGTGTTCCAATTCCTGACAATATCCAGCAACTTGGCACAGCCATTGAAGAGGAGTGGACCAACATTCCACAGGCCACAATCAACAACCTGATCAACTTAATGCAAAGGAAATGTGTTGAACTGCGTCAGGAAAATGTTGGTCACACCAGATACTGACTACTTTTCTGACAACCCAGATCCCCAATAAAGCAAAACTGCACACTTCAGCGTGGCCTTTTATTGTGAGCAGCCTAAGGCACACCTGAGCAATAATCAGCATCTTGATATGCCACACCTGTGAGGTGGGATGGATTATCTTGACAAAGGAGGCGTGCTCACTAACACAGATTTAGACAGTTTTGTGAACAATATTTGAGAGGAATACCATATTTTTCGGATTATAAGTCACAGTTTTTTTCATAGTTTGGCCGAGGGTGCGACATATACTCCGGAGCGACTTATGTGTGAAATTATTAACACATTACCGTAAAATATCAAATAATATTATTTATCTAATTCGTGTAAGAGACGAAGCAAATGGCAGCAATCGTCACACACACGTCAACAATCGTCACTCACACGTCAACCAATAAGAATTCGGCGGGGGAGGGTCATGGCAGAAGTGCATTGTGGGTAATGGGATGCTAACTGCTATATGCTACTGCCGTAGCCATTAAAATGGATCACATCAACATTGGCGGTAACTTATAAAAACTGAGAAAGACTGAACAAAAATGGCACCAAAAAGGAAATCATATACTGCAGATTACAAGCTGGACGTAGTGAAATATGCAGCAGAGAACGGCAATCGAGCAGCAGAAAGAAAGGACATACCAGAGGCGACACCAGGGAGGAAGATTTCATCGGATTTAGCGATCGGGAGTGACAGATTGTTTGGTAAACGTACAGCATGTTCTATATGTTATAGTTATTTGATTGACTCTTGCTTGGGGACGGTGTGGCGAAGTTGGGAGAGTGGCCGTGCCAGCAATCTGAGGGTTACTGGTTCAATTCCCACCTTCTACCATCCTAGTCACGTCCGTTGTGTCCTTGAGCAAGACACTTGCTCCTGATGGGTCTGGTTAGCGCCGTGCATGGCAGCTCCCGCCATCAGGGTGTGAATGTGTGTGTGTGAATGGGTGAATGTGGAAATACTGTCAAAGCGCTTTGAGTTCCTTAAAAAAAAGAAAAGAATGAAAAGCGCTATACAAGTACGACCCATTTACCATTTACCATCTTGCCATGATGTGTTGCGTTAACATACCAGGCACGTTCTCAGTTGGTTATTTATGCGTCATATGGCGTACACTTATTCAGCCTGTTGTTCACTATTCTTTATTTATTTTAAATTGCCTTTCAAATGTCTATTCTTGGTGTTGGATTTTATCAAATAAATTTCCCCCAAAAATGCGACTTATACTCCAGTGCGACGTATATATGTTTTTTTCCTTCTTTATTGTGCATTTTCGGCCGGTGCGACGTATACTCCGGAGCGACTTATAGTCCGAAAAATATGGAAGGTCTTTTGTGTATATAGTAAAAGTTTTAGATCTTTGATTTCAACTCGTGCAAAATGGGAGCAAAAACCCAAGTGTTACGTTTATATTTTTGTTCAGTATATATACACACACACACACACATATACACACACACACATACAGTATATTTAGCGTACATAAAATCACAGTCGTTACAGGGGTAGACCTTGCTAAGACCAGGGAAAAGGTTGGTGACCAGTAAAATTCTACCACTTAATAATAATATATTTGAAATTTCAAAACATTTACTCCCGTTTTGTTTATTTTGACCACATTTGTATTGAGCTTCTATCATTAGCCTTTAATTAGCTAATAATTAAACCTAATTAAATAAAGCACTCTTCAAAACGCAATATACACATTCAAACATAGTAGCACTTTCATTCTAAACATTTCTTTCCTGTGTTTACATGAAGAGGACATTTTCCACTGGCGTGTGTTTAATGGTTGTGCAAGGTAGCGAGGGGGCGTCAAGTGCAAATGTAAAGCTCTTATATAAAAAAGGAAGAAAGCAAATAATAGGACAGCGTCTGACAACATGATTTTCCTGTCTCAGCAGGAGGTGTTTGACAGCCATTTTGTCTAAACCGCCATCCTATTATTAGTTGATTTTTGCTGACATGTCAGTGGTCCATGCCTTGTCTGATTAATAAGCGGTTACTGTTACATCCTCAAAGGCAGCGACAAGGAGCATGCGTTTTGGAATCAGGCTAAAGTTAGCTGCTAGTGCTAGGCTAACAACGAAAAATGTACAGTCAATACCTTAGTTCGGCGACCACTCTGGCGACCGCATCCTGCAGCACGCTTTTGACAGACAGGTCGAGGCAACCCACAGCGACCTTCAGGAGCTCTGCGATACTCTCCAGAGGCTGCCCGTCAGTTGCCATGGTGACCGCCAGCTTGTGCACTTTTGACCTTTCCGATCGAGACATATCGTACAGTCGATTGTAACCCCGCAGCTGCTCCTGGAACGCAAGATCAAAAAGACGATGTTTCAATGGCCTGTTTGCTAGCTAGCAGGCTACTTCCTTATCTAATAAGGACGTAATGAACCAGTTTTGATTCTGGAGTACAACCAATGGTTCCATCGTGTCACTCAAACGGTAGAAAGAGTAAATTAACTCCTCTGATAAAAGTAAAAACATTGTCATGATGGCCAATACATTTTTGTGTGTTTGCCAGACCATTTTAGATTCCAGAAGACAGTAATTAATCCACCAAAAGTGAAAAAAATAACGGAAAGACATTTTTGTTTTTGTCTATCCGTTTGTTATCTAGCAGGCTACTTCTTGGTTCAAGGAGGGTGACATAAGACAACAGGACTGTACCCGACCATCTTTGATTTTGGGGTGGGTGGAATGCTTTGTTCATACCAAACTAAAAAAATGGGACCCATTACCTCACTGCTTGGCACTCAGTATCAAGGGTTGGAATTGGGGGTTAAATCACCAAAATGATTCCCGAGCGCGGCCACCGCTGCTGCTCACTGCTCCCCTCACCTCCCAGGGGGTGGAACAAGGGGATGGGCCAAATGCAGAGGGTAATTTTACCACACCGAGTGGTTTAACTTTAATGACTTAATTGGATGGATGGATGGAGAAACAAATTCCGAAGTAAAGACTTGCAGAGCGACATACTTTTGTTTGTTTGTTAGCCAGCTGGCTACGTCCTGGTTCATGGAGGATGACATACCAGACTATTTTTGATCCTTGAGTGGGGAGTTAATCATTAATTATATGTTTAATTTTTTCAATCAAATTAATTTATCATACGATACAAATTCGTAACCCTGCCTTTATTATTTATTTATAATCTATCTATTCTAAAAACAACGGTTAAATGCTATTAACTAGCACTGTGGGAGGCAAAAATGACCAGTTTTCAGTGATGTTACAACACTGGCCTAGTCAAATCATACACTAATGTTTCCATGCACACATACACACACATTACAAGTGTTAGGTGACAGAAGTGTAAATGAGTGCGGCTTGGGCTAATAAAACAGATACATAATGTACACATACTCGATCTGACCAGGTTTAAACTAACAAAACACTAAAGGGGGCACAATATTTGTTTTTGATCGAGCAGTGATCCTGAGACATGTCTTTTACCGCATGAATGAGAGAAAGTGTCGCGCACACAGCGTCTACCTGCTGGCTGTCTTTGAGCGACACGATGAATGGATGACTCAGCGTATCCAGGTGGGCTTGTGATTGCTGCAGGTGTGCCAAGGCCTCGTCAAAAGTCATCGCCGTCGGGTCCGCCCCATCCTGATTGTCGGCTGCATCTCCCCCTCGCTTCCTACTCTTCTCGCCCAGCTGGCGCAGGGCTTTGGTAGCTCGGCGAATCAGCTCAGAACGCGCCTGGATGCTCAGCTGTAGAAAGAAAAGGCTATTATCTTACATTTCTAACCCTTAGGTCATAAAAAGGTCCGACTCATAAATGTGACTTCTTTTTTCACACTTTCAAATCTTATCTAACTGAACATCTAATATATATACAGTTGTGGTCAAAAGTTTACATACAAAGGACATAATGTCATGGCGGTCTTGAGTTTCCAATCATTTCAACAACTTTTATTTTTTTGTGATAGAGTGATTGGAGCACAAAATTGTTTGTCACAAAAAACGTTCATGAAGTTTGGTTCTTTGATGTATTTATTATGGGTCTACTGAAAATGTGACCAAATCTGCTGGGTCAAAAGTATACATACAGCAATGTTAATATTTGGTTACATGTCCCTTGGCAAGTTTCACTGCAATAAGGCGCTTTTGGTAGCCATCCACAAGCTTCTGGTTGAATTTTTGACCACTCGTCTTGACAAAATTGGTGCAGTTCAGCTAAATTTGTTGGTTTTCTGACATGGACTTGTTTCTTCAGCATTGTCCACATTTAAGTCAGGACTTTGGGAAGGCCATTCTAAAACCTTAATTCTAGCCTGATTTATCAATTCCTTACCACTTTTGACATGTGTTTGGGGTCATTTTCCTTTTGGAACACCCAACTGTGCCCAAGACCCAACCTCCGGGCTGATGATTTTAGGTTGACCTGAAGAATTTGGAGGTAATCCTCCTTTTTCATTGTCCCATTTACTCTCTGTAAAGCACTAGTTCCATTGGCAGCAAAACAGGCCCAGAGCATAATACTACCACAACCATGATTGACAGTAGGCATGGTGTTCTGGGATTAAAGGCCTCACATTTTCTCCTCCAAACCTATTGCTGGGTATTGTGGCCAAACAGCTAAATTTTTGTTTCATCTGACCACAGAACTTTCCTGCAGAAGATCTTATCTTTGTCCATGTGGTCAGCAGCAAACTTTAGACGAGCCTTAAAGGCCTACTGAAACCCACTACTACCGACCACGCAGTCTGATAGTTTATATATCAATGATGAAATCTTAACATTATAACACATGCCAATACGGCCGGGTTAACTTATAAAGTGACATTTTAAATTTGCCGCTAAACTTCCGGTTCGAAACGCCTCTGAGGATGACGTATGCGCGTGACGTAGACCGGCGAACACGGGTATGCCTTCCACATTGAAGCCAATACGAAAAAGCTCTGTTTTCATTTCATAATTCCACAGTATTCTGGACATCTGTGTTCGTGAATCTGTTTCAATCATGTTCATTGCATTATGGAGAAAGAAGCTGAGCAAGCAAAGAAGAAAGTTGTCGGTGCGAAATGGACGTATTTTTCGAACGTAGTCAGCCACAACAGTACACAGCCGGCGCTTCTTTGTTTACATTCCCGAAAGATGCAGTCAAGATGGAAGAACTCGGATAACAGAGACTCTAACCAGGAGGACTTTTGACTTCGATACACAGACGCCTGTAGAGAACTGGGACAACAGAGACTCTTACCAGGATTACTTTGATTTGGATGACAAAGACGCAGACGTGCTACTGTGAGTATGCAGCTTTGGCTTCTAAACATTTGATCGCTTGACCGTATGTGCGCAACTTTTTTTTGCGTATGTACGTAACTTTTTAAAAATATATAATCTTTATGAACCTTGGGTTAGGTGAACGGTCTTTTGGGCTGAGTGATTGTGTGTGTTGATCAGGTGTTTGAATTGTATTGGGGTGTTCTATGGAGCTAGGAGCTAGCAGAGGAGCTAGGAGCTAGCGTAACAAACACGTAGGTGTTTTTATGCAGGATTAATTTGTGGCATATTAAATATAAGCCTGGTTGTGTTGTGGCTAATAGAGTATATATATGTCTTGTGTTTATTTACTGTTGTAGTCATTCCCAGCTGAATATCAGGTCACCCCCGGCTCTCACAGCATCTTCCCTATCTGAATAGCTTCAACTCCCCACTAGTCCTTCACTTGCACTTTACTCATCCACAAATCTTTCATCCTCGCTCAAATTAGTGGGGAAATTGTCGCTTTCTCGGTCCGAATCTCTCTCACTTCATGCGGCCATCATTGTAAACAATAGGGAACTTTGCGTATATGTTCAACTGACTACGTCACGCTACTTCCGGTAGGGGCAAGCCTTTTTTTTTTATCAGATACCAAAAGTTGCAATCTTTATCGTCGTTGTTCTATACTAAATCCTTTCAGCAAAAATATGGCAATATCGCAAAATGATCAAGTATGACACATAGAATAGATCTGCTATCCCCGTTTAAATAAAAAAAATTCATTTCAGTAGGCCTTTAAGGTGTCGCTTCTGGAGCAAGGGCTTCCTTCTTGCATGGTAGCCTCTCAGTCCATGGCGATGCAAAATATGCTTGACTGTCGACACTGACATCTGTGTTCCAGCAGCTTCCCATTCATTGCAGACCCGCTTTTTGGTGGTTCTCGGTTGACTCTTGATCATCCTGACCAATTTTCTCTCAGCAGCAGGTGATAGCTTGCGTTTTCTTGCTGATCGTGGTAGTGACAAAACTGTGTCATGCACTTTATACTTACCAACAATTGTCTGCACAGTTGCTCTTGGGACCTTAAGCTGCTTTGAAATGGCTCCAAGTGACTTTCCTGACTTGTTCAAGTCAATGATTCGTTTTTTTCAGATCTGTGCTGAGTTCTTTTGACTTAACCATTGTCGCGTTTGTAACCGAGTCTAATGACTGTATCAGATGTGCCATATTTAAATGGGCTCAGAGAAGTCAACATGTGTCGTCAATCATAATCACTCACATGAAGTTAAGTGTCCAAGCCATGAAGCTAATTTGATTTGAATGTAACTTTTCTACATCACCTAAATTGATAATTTATGTGGCTGTATGTATACTTTTGACCCAGCAGATTTAGTCACATTTTCAGTAGACCCATAATAAATTTATAAACGAACCAAACTTCATGAATGTTTTTTGTGACAAACAAGTATGTTTTTCAATCACTCTATCACAAAAAAAATAACAGTTGTAGAAATTATTGGAAACTCAAGACAGCCATGACTTTATGTCCTTCACAAGTGTATGTAAACTTTTGACCACGACTATATATTGTTTCATGTTTTATGTCATTATGCTCTCTTTCTCAAAATTTTTATGGAAAAAACAAAACAGTATTTTCCAAAAAATGAGGTGTAATGTGGAGTATTCGGGACGAACACAAGAATTGGTAACATTGATTTTTAAAAGTTATTTTACATGACGATACATAATGAAAAAAAATAAATCTATTTGTACCTTTAAGTCCCATAATTATCCGGTGTTCTGTCGAATTTTGCTGCTTCTTCAAATAAAGCTAAAATAGGGATTCAAACAAAAATGTACGCTATACCATTGTTTGCGTCAATGTGAACTTTCTCATGCTGTAATTGTCTATTGGCTTGATGGTCTGAAGACACAATGAGAGAAACCATTTAAAGTCACTACTTATTGCACACAAGGCATACGAGGCATATATATATATATATGTATGTATATATATATATATATATATATATATATATATATATATATATATATATATATATATATATATATATATATATATATATATATATATATATATATATATATATATATATATATATATATATATATATAGGTCCAGAAATATTTGGACAGTGGCACAAGTTTTGTTATTTTAGCTGTTTAAGACAAGATATTCAGAATACAATTACATAATCAATATGAGCTTAAAGTGCAGACTCTCAGCTGTACTTTGAAAGTATTCACATCTAAATTGGAGCAATGGTTTTGGAATTAGCCGCCTCTTTTTCAATGGACTAAAAGTAATTGGACAATCCACTCAAAAAGATTAAAAAAAAATAACAAGACTTCATGAGCTCTTGTTAACCTGTCATAAATTAAGCAGTTAAAAGGTCTGGAGTTATTGTTCATTGAAGGTGAAACAGACCATCCTGAAGCTGAAAAAAAAGAAAATAAATCCATCAGAGAGACAGCAGAAATGTTAGGAGTGGCCAAACAAATGTAACAGTTTGGTACATTCTGAGAAAAAAAGAGTGCACTGGTGAGCTTAGGAACTCAAAAAAGCCTGGATGTTCAAAAAAGGCAACAGTGGTGGATGACCAAACAATCATTTCCATGGTGAAGAAAAACCCCTTCACAACAACCACTCAAGTGCACAACACTCATATTATTGTACTCATTGTATAAAAATAGCTACAATTCCTACATGTTAAATCATGTATTTTTGTTCAACCCCTTTAATTTAACCTTAAAGTCTACACTTTAATTCCGTTTATTTTCAAATCCAATGTGCTGGCATGCAGAGCCCAAATTATGAAGATCTAACTGTATATATATATATATATATATATATATATATATATATATATATATATATATATATATATATATATATATATATATATATATATATATATATATATATATATATATACAGTTAGATCTTCATTAGCAATGTATAGAGTGTATTTCTTTAAAGTTAAGACTAGTTTAAAGGCCTACTGAAACCCACTACCACGCAGTCTGATAGTTTATATATCAATGATGAAATCTTAACATTATAACACATGCCAATACGGCCGGGTTAACTTATAAAGTGACATTTTAAATTTGCCGCTAAACTTCCGGTTCGAAACGCCTCTGAGGATGACGTATGCGCGTGACGTAGCCCGGGGAACACGGGTATGCCTTCCACATTGAAGCCAATACGAAAAAGCTCTGTTTTCATTTCATAATTCCACAGTATTCTGGACATCTGTGTTCGTGAATCTGTTACAATCATGTTCATTGCATTATGGAGAAAGAAGCTGAGCAAGCAAAGAAGAAAGTTGTCGGTGCGAAATGGACGTATTTTTCGAACGAAGTCAGCAACAACAGTACACAGCCGGCGCTTCTTTGTTTACATTCCCGAAAGATGCAGTCAAGATGGAAGAACTCGGATAACAGAGACTCTAACCAGGAGGACTTTTGACTTCGATACACAGACGCCTGTAGAGAACTGGGACAACACAGACTCTTACCAGGATTACTTTGATTTGGATGACAAAGACGCAGACGTGCTACTGTGAGTATGCAGCTTTGGCTTCTAAACATTTGATCGCTTGACCGTATGTGCGCAACTTTTTTTTGCGTATGTACGTAACTTTTTTAAAATATATAAGCTGTATGAACCTTGGGTTAGGTGAACGGTCTTTTGGGCTGAGTGATTGTGTGTGTTGATCAGGTGTTTGAATTGTATTGGCGTGTTCTATGGAGCTAGGAGCTAGCATAGGAGCTAGGAGTTAGCATAACAAAGACGTAGGTGTTTTTATGCAGGATTAATTTGTGTCATATTAAATATAAGCCTGGTTGTGTTGTGGCTAATAGAGTAAATGTATGTCTTGTGTTTATTTACTGTTTTAGTCATTCCCAGCTGAATATCAGGTACCGTGAGTATGCAGCCTTGGCTGCTAAACATTTGATAGCTTGACCGTACGTGCGCGTCACGTACGTAACTTTTTAAAAATATATGAGCTTTATGAACCTTGGGTTAGGTGAACGGTCTTTTGGGCTGAGTGATTGTGTGTGTTGATCAGGTGTTTGAATTGTATTGGCGCGTTCTATGGAGCTAGGAGCTAGCAGAGGAGCTAGGAGCTAGCATAAGAAACACGTAGGTGTTTTTATGCAGGATTAATTTGTGGCATATTAAATATAAGCCTGGTTGTGTTGTGGCTAATAGAGTATATATATGTCTTGTGTTTATTTACTGTTGTAGTCATTCCCAGCTGAATATCAGGTCACCCCCGGCTCTCACAGCATCTTCCCTATCTGAATAGCTTCAACTCCCCACTAGTCCTTCACTTGCACTTTACTCATCCACAAATCTTTCATCCTCGCTCAAATTAATGGGGAAATTGTCGCTTTCTCGGTCCGAATCTCTCTCACTTCATGCGGCCATCATTGTAAACAATAGGGAACTTTGAGTATATGTTCAATTGACTACGTCACGCTACTTCCGGTAGGGGCAAGCCTTTTTTTTATCAGATACCAAAAGTTGCAATCTTTATCGTCGTTGTTCTATACTAAATCATTTCAGCAAAAATATGGCAATATCGCGAAATGATCAAGTATGACACATAGAATAGATCTGCTATCCCCGTTTAAATAAAAAAAATTCATTTCAGTAGGCCTTTAAAGTTATCTTCATCGATAGTCTTTTATTAATTCCGGTAGGTATTCTTTTCGTGGTGGTGGGTGGGTGGTTGCTGTCATGGTGCACATATTGGAGTGTTGTGTTGGGTTTCGTGAATTACCGGAATTAATAAAAGACTATCGATGCTGTCATCTAGCAAAGCTGAATTCGACAAAGCAACCCCCCCCCCCGTACCAAAAAGCACTTGATGAATGCGGATACAACTTCACCCTCACCTACGAACCCACGCCAGGAAACCAACCAAAAAGGAGCAGAAAACGAAACAACATTATCTGGTACAACCCCCCATACAGCAAAAACGTCTCAACTAATATTGGCCACAAATTCCTCACCCTGATCGACAAACACTTCCCCAAAGGCAACACCCTAAGAAAAGTATTCAACAAGAACAACATTAAATTGAGCTACAGCTGCATGAACAACATGCGACAAATCATTTCAAACCACAATAAAGCAATTGAAAAGGAGCCGCCCACCACCAGGCAGAACGACTCCAAAACCGACAAAGACTGTAACTGCCGCAAGAAACCTGATTGCCCTCTCAACGGGGGGTGCTTACAATCATCAGTTGTTTACCAAGCAAAGGTAATACGCAAGGACATTAACACATCCGACACATACGTAGGATTAACTGAGGGAGAATTCAAAACCAGATGGAACAATCACAAGGCTTCTTTCAGATGCAAAAGACTCCAGAACACTACAGAACTCAGTAAACACATTTGGAATCTCAAAGACAATAATGTTGAATACTCAATAACATGGCAAATTCTTGCATCCAGCACACCTTACAACAATGGTAACAAAAGATGCAACCTATGCTTAAAAGAGAAACTGTTTATCATATACCGTCCAGACTTGTCATCCCTCAACAAGCGCAGCGAAATTGTATCAGCATGCCGTCACAGAAGGAAACACCTCCTAGGTAACACATGAGTCAATCACCACGCCCCCACGCCTGCCTGTACCCACCCGCTCTGTGCCCTATATAAACCATGGTATGTGAATGCTTCCATTAAAATCTCCTGAGGATTGAGGAAAACCCCTCATGAAACAGGCCTGTAGAGATGAAATAGTCTTGTGATTTTTTTCCCACACATACATATTACGCTCTACCACGGTATCGAGCACTATTTTTTGGATAATCTAATTACTAACATAACTGCCGTAAAACAAGTTAAAGGAAGTGATGTAGTTTTCACGCATGTGTTGACCAATTGTGCCTCCCAATACCGACCTTGTTGTGACAGACACAATCAATCTGACACTATATTTGAGCGCAAAGGGCAGCATTGATGAAAGGGTAGTGTGCGCCCCCACCAGAAAAAAAGGTTACCTTGCTCAGGGCACCATTTAACATAAAACCGAAGAATCTCTCCAAAATTAAACCCAACCATTGATATTTAGAATTACTAATATGTTTGTTTTTGATGTAAACTGCAAACTATTCTTGCCAACCAGCACCCAAATAAACTATGCAACAACTAACTAAATAACAAATAGTGTAGACAACATAACCTCTTTGGAGAAAGTAAAGTGTGTTTATTGTTTGAGCTGAGGGTGAAACATTATAAATGGCCTTTCTATGATCTCAAGGGGAAAAAACGCCAGCAAACTGCTCTTTCGTTACAAAAAAAAAAGTCACATACTGTATATATGTTCAGGAGGTGGTAGGGTACATCCTGACCATTTATCTCACCCTTTGGCCTTATGGGAAATGGAGCAATCCATCATGAGGGAAAAGGGGTGTTAAAGGTCAGACAATGAGAGGAGTCAAGGCTTTTTTCCCCTGAAAGGGTTGAAAGATGACAAAAAAGAGAATGAAAGGAAGCTGACAGCAGGTTTGTGAGAGATAAAGTGCATGTTAAAAAGCACAGTGGGACCTACGTGCCTGCTGGGAGTTGCAGTTTAATTGCCTCTGAAATGGAGGAGGAAGAATTAGCTCACTCGAAAGAACAGGAGGGGGTAAAGAGAGGAAGACAAGGTGGCGGCGTGAATTCAGGAATAAAACATAAGAATGATATTCATAATATGAGAACCTTCTAATGCCATTTATCCATATATATTTTATGCGGAGAGAGGCTCATGTTTATTGTGTAAGTAATATGCTGTACATTATATAACAACTCAATACAGCATGCAGAAAAAGAAAAAACGCCTTCAAAGATTTTAAGCTTTTAGTAAGATGGTTTCAATCATGTCATACGTGATATTTGAATGTATATATTTAGACATATATTTATAGAATAATAGTACGTAACATTTTTATTGTGCTTTTCTAGGTATTTAAAGATGTTTATTTTACTTGGGCTTTTAAAAAAAAAAATTACTGCGGTTGTATCATCCGTTATCAATATTTTTCATAGAAAATATTACTATTTCTTATCTTTAACATTTAATTTTTTTCTGTACTTATTCTATGCGAGGTACTCATTATTTTATTACAAATTGTATGTATTAATTTATATTGTTCTTTTTTTACCTGTCTTTATTTTTATTTTAACTTTTATATTATTCTTGATTTATTTAAAATTTTTTGCTGTAATTATTACTTTGAGTCAATTTTTCAGCCATTACTTTATTGGTTAATTATTATTGTTAAATGTATTGAATATAGACATTCAGCCAACAATGAATAATAATGATAATAATACATAAAATTCATATTGCACAAAGACCATATTTTATTTCAGGCTATTCATTTTTATATATATTTATACTGTGCATTTGATTTATGTTTGTATGTATTATGTATCATTTTGGTTGTTCTAATTTTGTTTTAATTTCCGATGTTTTTGTTGTTGTAATTGTTTTAATTACAAAAAATATTGATTATTAATAAACAACTATTAGTATTTTGGTAACACTTTAGTATGGGGAACATATTCTAAGTAACAAAGACTTAATTTAGAGTTATTTGGACACTAGGGGAACATATAAGGATTAGGGTTACTAATAAGCAATAATTCTGAGGTTATTGAGGGAAGACTCTTAGTTAATGGCTTACTGGTTGTATAATAAGGCCATGCAGAATAAGGCATTAATAAGTACTTAATAATGACTAATTAAGAGCCAATATGTTACTAATTTGCATGTTAATAAGTAACTAATTAATGGTGAATATGTTCCCCATACTAAAGTGTTACCAGTGTTTTTATTTAACGTTATTAAAATGATCCAATAAATAAAGACACTTTATATAATTATATAAAATGTATTTCTGTATTTATTTGGTATTGTATTGTGTTGTGTTAAGGGCAGCACGGTGGAACAGGGGTTAGTGCATGTGCGTCACAATACAAAGGTCCTGAGTAGTCCTGAGTTCAATCCCGGGCTCGGGATCTTTCTGTGTGGAGTTTGCATGTTCTCCCCGTGACTGCGTGGGTTCCCTCCGGGTACTCCGGCTTCCTCCCACCTCCAAAGACATGCACTGGGGATAGGTTGATTGGCAACACTAAATTGGCCCCAGTGTGTGAATGTGAGTGTGAATGTTGTCTGTCTATCTATGTTGGCCCTGCGATGAGGTGGCGACTTGTCCAGGGTGTAACCCGCCTTCCGCCCGAATGCAGCTGAGATAAGCACCAGCACCCCTCGCGACCCCAAAAGGGACAAGCGGTAGAAAATGGATGGATGGATGTATTGTGTTATGCAATTAGTACATCTTACTGTAAATGCAAACTTGACATTAGAATCTTACAAAAGGCCGATTTCTAAAAATAAAACAAATATACCTTTTTGGGGATATAAGAGATGACCTTCCAGAGGAGTACCTAACTGTAAACATGATCAATTATGTAAAATGAGTAATGGGAAAGCTGATCATGTAACACACAACCAATCAAACCATGAATGTTATGTTATGAAATAGCTAATATGGATTTGAATAAGGTAATCTAAGGAAGAGCCATTCTCCAGTTTGACCAGCAAGGGCAGCAAGCTGGAGAAGACCACAGAGCAAACCCCGCACCCGATTGCTCGACGTCATTGCGGGCGACCTCCAACTACACAGAGTTGCTGTGGAGGATGTAGAACAGCTGGCACAAAACTGTCAGCTCTGGAAAAAGCTGCTTAATCTGCTCAGCTCAAAGAACAGGGATGGGACGCCCCTCTCCCCTTTACAGGAGCCCTAAAGAAAAAAGAATAAGAAGAATCTAATAAATCCACTTACCTGCTTGACAGCCTGTGTGGAGAAAGTGATGTTGTCCAGAAGGTGGACAGCGTCAGCAGGCAGCAGTCTGTCCAGGTACTTGGCACAGATGTCGTAAGCATGGAGGTAGTCCTGGTCGCTTTGGGGAGGTCTTTTCAACAACTGGGCGTCTCCTTTCCAGAACATCTTCTGCAGCCATGTGGCGTGGACGGCACTTGGGGAAAGCATTGCCGACCCTCCACCGCCGCCGGGCCTTGGCACACGATTGGCGAGTTTCGAGATTGACAGGACGTTCTGACTCGTCAGGACCGGTTTAAGAGCGGCCAGTGGGTCCAGAGACTCGTCTGTCAGCTGGCGGTAGTTTAAGCCTGCGTGTATGAGATTCATTCATTTATCATTATGCTGTACAACAGAAGGAAGCTGGCCATTACAAGAGATCTTTAATATTTGTGGAGACACGAAAGAGGTTACTAATGTTGGCTGTAGCTGAGGAAGTACATCCTGAAGGTGTTTTAATGAGTGTATTTCACACCAAACCCAACCAAACGTGCTTTTACGGACCCTTGTTTGTGCAGTAATTTAACTCTCCGACTCCTGAAACACTGCACACAAAGACATGTCAAAACATGCACCCCTACTTTGTAGCCTGTGCTGTTATTTTTCTGACAAATGAAAAACAGGGCTGCTACCCAGCAAAATGTTTTTTGCTGGTGTACGGGTAAGTCTTAGCAATCAATAGTCCTTAAGTCCTTGAGCATTTGTCTAATGGTTATAAAACTTAAGTATGCTCGCATGTCTTCCAAAGCATTTTGACCACAACCCATAGGGGACTCGACAAATATTTTTATACAGTATTGGTCATTTATTGTGACGTCTCTTTAAGTAGTGGAACCTCAATTTACAAACCCCTTGTTTTATAAACTTTTCAATTCACTAACCCCAGGTTGAATAAAATTATGCTTTATTGGTAGGAACCTTCTCTCAGTGTACGAACGTTTCATGCACCCATGCAGCGCATCCATTTTGTGCCCGGCAGTACAGCCATTGTGGGTGGGCTGCTTGATCTCCGCTGCTCATACAGTCAGCACAACAGTGATGTCGTTAGCTACTGTGCTCAGTGCTACATTTGCTTTTTAAGTGTTTTAAGCCTATTTAACTTTTTTCTAGTTTTGCTAGCTCAATATGAGTCCACATAAAGCACTGTATGGTTTAAAACAGGGGTGTCAAACTCAAATACAGAGTGGGCCAAAATTTAAAACTGAACAAAGCCGCGGGCCAAGGTTGAACAAATTAACCTTTTAATAGGGACCCAAACAAGTTTTGCATTGAATATTGAACAAGCAAGGTTAATATAACTTTATATTGACATGCAAAATCGAGTTTCAAATAATAATAATAATAATAAAAAAATATCAATGGCATATCAAATACAATTTAAATAAAAATGTAATGCCTCTTTTCTATTTGCAGCCTTTCTATTTGCAGCCTTCTGAGGTAAATATCAACATTAACTTTTTCCACAGGCTAATACACTTGAAAATAAAATAACAATGAATAAACCAACCATTCAGGACTTTAAACTGCTCAGATTGCAACACACTGATCTAATCTGATGTGCCCAAGCCAGATACCTGACATTTTTTCTTGGATGCTAGTTCATGAATGTCGGGGCTCAGGCTTTGAGCTGAGGCAACCTTCATTATCGAGCGAAGGTCTTCATCAGTCATTATATCTCGTAGTCCACCTGGACCACAGTCTTGGGGGCGTGCCTTGAAGGCACTGCCTTTAACGTCCTCTACGAGCTGTCGTCACGTCCGCTTTTCATCCATTCTAACAACGTGCTGGCCCAGTCACAAGATCTGTGCAGCTTCTATACGCACACACACATGAATGCAAGCATACTTGATCAACAGCGATACAGGTTACACTTAGGGTGGACGTATAAACAACTTTAACACTGTTAGAAATATATGCCACACTGTGAATCCACACCAAACAAGAATGATAAACACATTTCGGGAGAACATCCACACCGTAACACAACATAAACAACCGGGACGCTACAAAATACAGCCCCCGCTACCACCAAACCCCCACGCCCCTTTTAGCGTCCCGGAAGAGTTAGTACTGCAAAGGGTTCTGGGTATTTGTTCTATTGTGTTTATGTTGTGTTATGGTGCGGATGTTCTCCCGAAATGTGTTTCTCATTCTTGTTTGGTGTGGGTTCACAGTGTGGCGTATATTTCTAACAGTGTTAAAGTTGTTTATACCGTCACCCTCAGTGTAACCTGTATCGCTGTTGATCAAGTATGCGTTGCATTCACTTGTGTGTGCGTGCAGAAGCCGCACATATTATGTGACTGGGCCAGCACTCGTTGGACTGCATGAAAAGCGGACGTGACGATTTTCGGGAGGGGCACTGAAATTTGAGAGTCTCCCGGGAGGGTTGGCAAGTATGAGACTCAGCGGTGAATGCGGTGTTACCGCGGCACCGCCGCTCTATATAATCAGCGGGCCAGCTCTAGTGTTAATTTGATATCGCCTCAAGGGCCAAGTGAAATTACACGGCGGGCCAATTTTGGCCCGCGGGCCAGAGTTTGACACCCATGGTTTAAAACAGTGGCCCGCACAAGAAAATGTATTAAAAAAAAATTTATTTTTTTTTTTTTAATGAAATCAACATAAAAAACAAAATATATACATTATATATCAATATAGATCATTACAGTCTGCAGGGATACAGTCTGTAAGCACACATGATTGTATTTATTTATGTAAAAAAAAAAAAAAGTATATATATTTTTTTTAAATACACCCCCCCCCCCCCCCCCCACCGGTCTGTGGGACAAATTTTCAACGGTTGACCGGTCCGCAGCTACAAAAAGGTTGGGGACCACTGGTTTAAAACATTCCTGAAGTATCGACAGCAATGTCGACACTGCCTCATTCCCCTGATTTCCGTTGCACGCCAAGAAGATTAACTGACAAGGTAAAGTGTTTTTTATAAGTGGATTGTAAGTTTTATTCCTATTCATTGGCTGTCGAAGTTAAGGAGTTTTGTGATTTCAAACTGTGAGTGCATCACAGGGCTAGTGACAATGTGTGTGAGTGTCGGCAGGGCTGGTTGGTCCATCACCCCCTTATAGACCTTGGCGATATGGCCTAAAAATAACAGATTTTTTCACCAAAAATTCGATTTACAATTTTTTTTCTTCTATTTAAAGAAGCCATTGGATACAAATGACAGAGATCATTTAAAACAAGTTTTGGTTTTATTTAATCAAAAACTAGTAGTTTGAAATGACACTGCATACACTGCATCTTACTCTTACAAAATTATATTTTAGACCACATATAATTTGAGCTTTTTATGCAATAATTTTCAAATAACTAAATTAAGAGCTTCCTTTAGTCAGCAATACTGCTGTCTTGAATACATTACTTCTGTTAACAAAAATGTAGCATTGCACATCGCATGCAAATAAATAATCATCTCCAAAATTGATATTAATAAAGTGAAAACTTAAAACTTCTGTCTTGAACAAAATGCTTCTGTAAATGAAATGTAGTATTACACATTGTATGCAAATAAATAAAGTAAAACATTGAGAAAGACTATAGTTTAGGTAAGTCAAGTTTTCATTCACACATCTTACTGGTTTGCAAAATGACTGCTTTAGTCATTGTTCTCCACTGTGCTACTTTTTAATCATATATGGTATCATCATCAGTGCTTCGAAAATTAGGTTTACATTTTAGTTATAGTTACTCGTTACTTTGCCAACAAGTAATCTAATTACCAAGGGGATTACCCTTTCATAAATGTAATTAATTACTAGGGAAAGTAATTAATGGGTGACTTAAAAAAAAAATCAAATATCCTGCTTATGTAGTTGAGAGACGTTTCATATTGGAGCAGTGTGTGAGTGTGTGTCTTTAAAAGGCAGCGCCTTGCCAACTGACTTGTGACGTCAGTGCCCAGACAGCTCAGTTGTGTTTGTTAGCTCAGCGGTGGCAGTTTGTCGGCAGTTACAGCAGCTCTGTTGAGTGTTGTCACTGGATTGTGTTTATTCTAGCTAATAAAGAGATTGAATGTGCTTTCATGGCTGTCATATCTTCTGGTCCACAAAGAGAATATTGTTTGGAATGCAAGTTGAATCTTGTCACTTCAATCATTGATTTGTTCCCTCGTAGAGAGTGCATGTCTACTGTGTGTGATGTTGCCTCTTTCTATTTGATATTAAGTTTGTTTTAATGTTAAGTTCTGATTGTTGCTTTAATTAGTAAAAGGACATTTCCTGCATTGAACTTGCTGTTCTTCTGAGGCTGTCATGTTTACATAAAACCACATTAAAATCAGATCACTGATCATAATACAAAACCCAAAACCAGTGAAGTTGGCACATTGTGTAAATTGTAAATAAAAACAGAATACAATGATTTGCAAATCCTTTTCAACTTATATTCAATCGAATACACTGCAAAGAAAATATATGTAATGTTCGAACTAAGAAACTTAATTTTTTGCAAATATTAGCTCATTTGGAATTTAATGCCTGCAACATGTTTAAAAAAAGCTGGCACAAGTGGCAAAAAAGACTGAGAAAGTTGAGGAATGCTCATCAAACACTTATTTGGAACATCCCACAGGTGAACAGGCTCATTGGGAACAGGTAGGTGCCATGATGGGGTATAAAAACAGCTTCCATGAAATGCTTAGTCATTCACAAACAAGGATGGGGCGAGGGTCACCACTTTGTGAACAAATGCGTGAGCCAATCGTCAAAAAGTTTTAAGAACAACATTTGTCAATGAGCTATTGCAAGGAATTTAGGGATTTCACCATCTACGGTCTGTAATATCATCAAACGGTTCAGATAATCTGGAGAAATCACTGCACGAAGCGGCAAGGCCATGACCTTTGATCACTTAGGCGGTACTGCGTCAAAAACCGTCATCAGTGTGTAAAGGACATCACCACGTGGGTTCATGAACACTTCAGAAAACCACTGTCAGTAACTACAGTTAATCGCTACATCTGTAAGTGCAAGTTAAAACTCTACTATGCAAAGCCAAAGTCATTTATCAACAACACCCAGAAACGCCGCCGGCTTCGCTGGGCCCGAGCTCATCTAAGATGGACTGATGCAAAGTGGGAAAGTGTTCTGTGGTCTGAGGAGTCCACATTCCAAATTGTTTTGGGAAACTGTGGACGTCATGTCCTCTGGACCAAAGAGGAAAAGAACCATCCGAAATGTTATAGGCGCAAAGTTCAAAAGCCAGCATCTGCAATGGTATGGGGGTGTATTAGTGCCCAAAGCATGGGTAACTTACACATCTGTGAAGGCACCATTAATGCTGAAAGGTACATACAGCTTTTGGAGCAACATATGTGCAGCCCTTTGAGACACTTGTGATTTAGGGCTATATAAATAAACATTGGTTGATTGATGATATGTTGCCATCCATTATGGACGCCCCTGCTTATTTCAGCAAGACAATGCCAAGCCACGTGTTACAACAGCGTGGTTTAATAGTAAAAGAGTGCGGGTACTAGACTGGCCTGCCTGTAGTCCAGACCTGTCTTCCATTGAAAGTGTGTGGCGCATTATGAAGCGTAAAATACAACAAAGGAGACCCCAGACTTTTGTACATCAAGCAAGAATGGGAAAGAATTCCACCTGAAAAGCTTAGAAATTGGCCTCCTCAGTTCCCAAACGTTTACTGAGTGTTGTTAAAAGGAAAGGCCATGTAACACAGTGGTGAAAATGCCCCTGTGCCAACTTTTTTGCAAAGTGTTGCTGCCATTAAATCCTAAATTAATGATTATTTGCCAAAAATCTCAGCTCCAACATTAAATATCTTGTGTTTGCAGTCTATTCAATTGAATATAAGTTGAAAAGGATTTGCAAATTATGTATTCTGTTTTTATTTACGATTTACACAACGTGCCAACTTCACTGGTTTTGGGTTTTGTACATACCTGGTGTCCACCACGGTCTTGTTCGCCTCATAACTTACCTAGTGGTTAGAGTGTCCGCCCTGAGATCGGTAGGTTGTGAGTTCAAACCCCGGCCGAGTCATACCAAAGACTATAAAGATGGGACCCATTACCTCCCAGCTTGGCACTCAGCAACAAGGGTTGGAATTGGGGGTTAAATCACCAAAAATGATTCCCGGGCACGGCACCGCTGCTGCCCACTGCTCCCTTCACCTCCCAGGGGGTGAACAAGGGGATGGGTCAAATGCAGAGGACAAATTTCACCACAATCATTGGTACTTTAACTTTAATAAATTAGTTGTATTCCCCGCACGAAAGAACCTGGGGGAAAAATGTATATGTAGACTTTTGTCGAGGCTGGAAGCAATTAGTCATGTTTACATTTTTTCTTATGGAGAAATGTGCTTCAATATACAAACCTTTCTATTCACGAACCCTGTTATATAACCAATTAAGTTCGTAAATTGAGGTTCCACTGTGCAGTAAATGACTACTAATGCATGTATACAACATATGCAATGAAAATACACCACATCAACAAAACAAAGGATTGTTTCGTGTCACACATGTAAAATGTATGTGTAAGTGTGTGTGTCTGGGTGTGTTGTGGTGTAGCATGTAAGCTCTCAGACAGACACATTAGTGTGGTAACACCACAGTCTGTCTGAGATTAAATATTTAACAGTGGCATGCCTGCCTGCCTGCGGGGAGGGCTCAGTCAATGTTCACACACGCACTCACACACGTGCTCACAGATCCACTCACTTCAAACCATGACAAAACACACACACACATCCACTCTCAGCTAAAACATGACAAAACACACGCATACGCACGCCAAATTAGGTCACAAATCCATGTGTATTCTGTCATATTTTTGAAAAATCCATATTTCTGTCATGATTGATTAAATACATAAATCCTATAATTTGTCACATATTTTAATCATAATTACTTTTATCTCCGGTATATTATATTTGTTGTATACAGTATATGTCGATAGTATTGCAATGCATGATGCATTTTAGTATGTTGTTTAGGCAATACATTTTTTAGGACCAATGGAGCAGTTCTGACTTCTCTCTGAGCTGCCACCTTATCGTAGCAGAGGAGTTTGCGTGGCTTCTATGCCCCCTGGTAGGGTCTCCCAAGACAAACAGTTCTTAGGTGAGGGACCAGACAAAGAGCAGCTCGATGGAAAGTCAAATTACAGAACCCAGATTTGCCTCACCCGGACGCGGGTCACCAGGCGAGCTCCTAGTGGCCAAGCCTTGTCCCCATGGGGCCCAGCCCGAAAACGTAATGCAGGTCCCCCCTCCAATCGACTCACCACTCATAGGAGGGGGAATGGAGTTCGGTTGCAGTGTGAGCTGGGCGGAAGCCGATGGCAGGGCCCTTGGCGGTGCGATTCTCGGCTACAGAAGCTAGCTCTTGGGACGTGGAACGTCACATCGCTGGGGGAGAAGGAGCCTGGGCTGGTGCCCAAGGTGGAGAAGTTCCAGCTAGATCTAGTCGGACTCACTTCGATGTACAGCAAGGGCTCTGGAACCAGTCCTCTTCAGAGTGCTGGACTCTCTTCCACTCTGGCATTGCAAGCAGTGAGAGATGACGAGCTGGGGTGGAAATTCTTGTTGCCCCTCAGCTCATAGCCTTTACGTTGAAATGTACTCCGGTAGACGAGAGGGTAGCTTACCTTCGCCTTCAGGTTGGGGTACGGGTCCTGACTGTTGTTTGTGCTTACGTACCCACCCTTTTCGGATTCCCTTCGAGGGAGTACTGGAGAGTGCGCCCTCGGGTCATTCCCTTGTTCTGCAGGGTGACTTCAACGCTCATATTGGCAACGACAGTGAAACCTGTAGAGGCGTGATTGGGAAGAACGGCCGCCCGGGTTTGAACACAGGTGGTGTTTTGCTATTGGACTTTTGTGCTTTTCAAAGACTGTCCATATCGCAAACCATGTTCAAACATAAGGATGAACATATGTACACTTAGCACTAAAACACTGTAGGCCGCAGTTCGATGATCGACTTTGTAGTTGTGTCATCGGATTTGCGGTCTCGTGTTTTGGACACTCGGGTGAGAGGAGCGGAAATTTCTACCGATCACCACCTGGTGGTGAGTTGGCTTCGATGGTGGGGGAGGATGCCGGTCAGACCTGGTAGGCCCAAATACATAGTGAGGGTCTGCAGGGAACGTTTGGCAGAGTCTCCCGTCAAAGTTTCAATTCCCACCTCCGGAAGAACTTTGAACATGTCACAAGGGAGGCGGTGGACATTGAGTCGCTGGCTTTAGTGGTCGCAGGGGCAAAAACTCGGACATGGGAGGAATTCAGCGAAGCCATGGAAAACGACTTTCGGAAGGCTTTGACACGATTCTGGACCACAATCTGCCGCCTCAGGAGGGGAAAGCAGTGCACTGTCAACACCGTACATGGTGGGGATGGTGTGCTGCTGACCTCTACAATGTGGATCGGTGGAGGGAATACTTTGAAGACCTCCTCAATCCCACCTACACGTCTTCCTATGAGGAAGCAGTGCCTGGGGAATCTGTGGTGGGCTGTTTTATTTCTGGGGTTGAGGTTGCCGAGGTAGTTAAACTCTTCGGTGGCAGGACCCCGGGGGTGGATGAGATCTGCCCGGAGTTCCTTAAGGCTCTAGATGCTGTGGGACTCAGCAGCATTGCGTGGACATCGGGGGCTGTGCCTCTGGATTGGTGCCTCTCTTTAAGAAGGGGAACCACTGGAGCGGTTTGCCGCCGAGTGTGAAGCGACTGGAATAAGAATCAGCACCTCCAAATCCGAGTCCATGGTTCTCGCCCAGAAAAGGGTATAGTACCATCTCCGGGTTGGGGAAGAGATCTTGCCCTAAGTGGAGAAGTTCAAGTACCTCAGAATCTTGTTCACAAGTGAGGAAAGAGTGGATCGTGAGATCGACAGGCGGATCGGTGTGGCGTCTACAGTGATGTGGACCCTGCATTGGTCCGTCGTGGTGAAGAAGGAGTTGAGGCGGAAGGCAAAGCTCTCAATTTACCGGTCGATCTACGTTCCCATCCTCAACTATGGTCATGATCTTTGGGTTATGACCGAAAGGACAAGATCACGGCTACAAGCGGCTGAAATGAGGTTCCTCCGTCGAGTGGTGGGGCTTAGAGATAGGGTGAGAAGTTCTGTCATTCAGGAGAAGCTCAAAGTAAAGCCGCTGCTCCTCCACATCAAGAGGAGCCAGATGAGGTGGTTCGGGCAGACGCCTGTTTAGGGCACGTCCGACTAGTAGGAGTCCACGGGGAAGACCCAGGACACATTGGGGAGACTATGTCTCTCGGCTGGCCTGAGAGCACCTGGGGGTCCCCCGGGAGGAGCTGGACGATGTGGCTGGGAAGACGGAAGTCTGGGCTTTGCTGCTTAGGCTGCTGCCCCCGCGACCCGACCTCGGATAAGCGAAAGAAGATGGATGGACGGAAGGGACAGTTCCGATTGATTCCTTTGCATTCTACGTAGCCACAAGTGGCATCAATGTAGTTATATTGTATCATGTCTGTCAAATATAACTGCCCCTGAGCATTAAATGAAATAACATATATTTGAAAAACTAAGAAAAACGTAAAATTATTTGAATTGTTTTGGAAAAATGTAACATGTCTCTATTAAAAAAAAATACCAAGTCTCCTGTAGTGGCTGTAGGCAACCACCTGATGTAGTTTTTATTATTATTTAAATAATTATCACAAGTGGTCAGCATACAGAAGTTTTATCTACATTTGTATATGCTTTAAAGGGGTTATATTATGATTTATTTTCCTACACATATCACTTCTTTGTGGTTTACATAACATGAAATGGTGGTTCTTTGGTCAAAATGACCATCTTAGAGCCACTTTCTGACTGTCTCTTCAGGAGGCGCTATTTTGTCATATTTATGTACCTCTACTTCAACTGCCTCTTCTCCCCGTTAGTGGAGTTGTAGTTTTTAGTGTATCTGTATGGAGTATACTGACAGATATAAGTTAGAACTATACACTACTTTTGTATTAGAAATGGCAACAGCGGAGAATGCATGTGCTAGCCAGTCTGCCAGGGATCAAAAAGAGATTATTCACTACAACATCAAACTACAATGGCGGACTGGCACAAAGCTCTTCATGTAAAACTTTACCATATATGGAAATATCCACTGACGTCCCCAATTGGAAAAACGTCACAAATGGAGCAAATTTCAAACAGCTCGTTTGGAGGAAGTATGAAAATGCAAGATTGTTATACAAATATAAGCATTGTTTGATTTCCAATTTTCAGGACGTATGCAAATCCCAAATACACAAAAACAGGTAGCAATAGGTAAGAAAAGCAGGTTTTGCATAATAGGTCCCCTTTGGTGTAAACCACCAGCTAGAAAAAACATCAGCTGTTGTATGCTGGCACAGCAATTTGAATTTAGTATTTACTATTAATTTACTATGAATACAACATGGGTTTTGTTGCTGCTGTGTTGTGATATATACTTGTTAATGAATGACCATTTGGTCAAAGGGGGCCATGTTTATCTTTCCACTTTCTCATGCACTCTAAACTATTAATGAAGTTTAAAAAATATTTATAAATTCCTCTCGCCAATTAACGCCTCGTCCTGTTTCTGTTTTTATAATTAAGGTGGATCAAAGTGCTATGTGACATGTTTTTGGGACAGCTGCACTCTAAAAGGTAAGTAAGTCCAGCTGGCAGTGTTAAACAGAGGCATGTGACAGCGGTGTGAAAGATTGCAGCGTTATCACTGAGCAGACGTAGCAAGCCAGGCGTGAAAACACAACTGACATCACTCGCTGACCTTAAGAACTTCTGCTCAAAGGAGTCGGCGCACTTCCTCCACACCTTAAACTGCAAAGTTTGAGTGCTAAAGTGGTGGGAAAGTTCTTGAGATGTCCTTGAAAAGAACGCTCACATCCTTCCATTTTCTACCGCTTATTCCCTTTGGAGCCAATCTCAACTACAATCGGGCGGAAGGCGGGGTACACCCTGGACAAGTCGCCACCTCATCGCAGGGCCAACACGGATAGACAGACAACATTCACACTCACATTCACACACTAGGGCCAATTTAGTGAGGGAACCCACGCAGTCACGGGGAGAACATGCAAACTCCACACAGAAAGATCCCGAGCCCGGGATTGAACTCAGGACTACTCAGGACCTTCGTATTGTGAGGCGCACTAACCCGTCTGCCACCGTGCTGCCCCGCTCACACTGATGTATAAGCTAAATCCAAAAACTCTGGAGCGACTCAACATTTTCTACTGAATAAAGAGCAGTTCTAGTTAGCGTTCGAGCAGCAGCATCCAACTATCGGATACAACTTACCATTAGCCACGGCTCGAAGCTTCTTGAGCAGCTTGACGTGGCTTTCCGGTTTGATGGCGGCGCCGGCCATGTAAGCCTCGCAGCCGGCAGCGTCAAGCAAGGTGTAGTAGTAGAGCAGGCGGCTCAGGTCGCTTCCCTCCACGCTGGGAAGAACGTACTTGTTCATGTGGCTGTAAAAGGCCCGAGGGTTGCTCTTTAGAGTCTGAAACAGGCCCAGTGACTCACTGCGAGATTCAATGTCCTTGGTGGACAGACTGCAATAAAGAAAAGAAATTCAAGGAAAATATATATGTAACCAATTTTTTTTTTCTTAAACTTGAATTTGTGTATACTATAGATCAGGGGTAGAGATGTCCGATAATATCGGATTGAATTTTATGTTGTTGAAATATGGTTGGAAAAAAAATAATAATTGGGATTGTCAGACAGCTTGTTACGACATCATTTCTGGGGTTCACAGAGCCCACCCTCGCGAACGTCCCTTCCTATGGTTTGGAAGCAACAATGTGCATGTTAAAAGTGACCGTTGTTTCAAAATAATTACTTCCAGCTCCAACATTAAAATGAGTGTCGCTACCACTACTAGACACAGGAAGCCGTGTGGGAGAGAATTGCAAGTAGGTCCCGCCTGCTCGTACCGAAACAAAGATTGTGGTTGACTGACAAGAGGCTCACGTTGTTCATGTAATTCTACTATCAAATAAACTTGCTCTGGTGCTGAGAGCGATGCACAGAGTGAAACCTCTTATATCCAGTTTGAAAGCCAGAGTCGAAGCAATTTATCAATGTCGGCAAACTTAGTGAGTTTATTTTGATTATTTGTTCGATCTATTGACTTATTGGCTATCAGCCCAGGCCTACGATTATATTAAATTTTTGTGTAATGTAATGCTTTTCAGTGCCATTCAAGGACTTAATTTTTGCAAAATACATTTAATGAATTTTGATGCTCTGTAAGGACCCGCGAAAACCATCGTAACACAATGTAACGCTAATGCAATGCAACGCAACATAACACAATCCAACATTATGCAACATAAAAAAATGCTAACGCAATACTCCCCAATGCAACGTAAAACATAACATAATGCAACAACACAACTATGACGTGACAACGTAGCCCAACATAATGCAACATAACATCGCAGCAAAACAAAACACAATGCAACATAACAATACAAAGCAACATAACATGGCATAACACAACATAATGCAAATATATAACACATTATAATGCAGCCTAATGTAAAGCAATGCAACAAAATTCCTTGCTAACGCAATAATACGCAATGCAACGATAACATATTACAACAATAAATGATAAATGGGTTATACTTGTATAGCGCTTTTCTACCTTCAAGGTACTCAAAGCGCTTTGACAGTATTTCCACATTCACCCATTCACACACACATTCACACACTGATGGCAGGAGCTGCCATGCAAGGCACTAACCAGCACCCATCAGGAGCAAGGGTGAAGTGTCTTGCCCAAGGACACAACGGACGTGACTGGGATGGTAGAAGGTGGGGATTGAACCCCAGTAACCAGCAACCCTCCGATTGCTGGCACGGCCACTCTACCAACTTCGCCACGCCGTCCAATGTGACATAACCCAATATAAAACAACAAAACAATGCAACATAACATAACGCAACGTTACAAAAAGCAACATAACATAACGGAGTGCAACGTATTGCAAAATGACATCACATGACATAACATAATGCAACATAACATTGCAGCAAAACAAAACACAATGCAACCTAACATAACGTGGCATAACACAACATAATGCAAATATATAACGCATTACAAGGCAGCCTAATGTAATGCAATGCAACAAAACTCCCCGCTAACGCAATAATACGTAACGCAATACGACGCAATGTAACATGATGCACCATAACCTATTACAACAATGCGACATAACGCAATATAAAACAACATAACCTTGGAGGGGAGCGTGGTCTGTGCACCTGCTGCGGAATGGGGTGTGTAAGGACCGGCTTTGAGGCACAGCTGGCAGGTGATTGGATTGCCCAGCTGGGGCTGATCATCCAATCACCTGTCATGCTTATCAGCAGCAGCCGGGGCCACGTCACACGAGTGGAGTTGGAGTTGCAGCCAGACGCTACACGCATGTGCCCGAGACCACGCCGCAAGAGGGAGAGCAGCAGAAGGACTGAAAAGTTGCTGAGCAGAGTGCTGACCTGGCGCGGTACACCCAAATAAAAACATTGTTGCACCAGACTACCGGGCTCCCGTGAGGATCTATAGTGGTCAGGAGAATCCACAAGAGGGAAACCTCCACAATAACAATGCAACATAACATAACCCAGCATTACAAAAAGCAACATAACCTAATAACATAATGCAACATAACATTGCAGCAAAACAAAACACAATGCAATATAACACAACGCAACATAACATAACATCGCATAACACAACATAATGCAAATATATAACGCATTACATTGCAGCCTAATGTAATGCAATGCAACAAAATTCCCCGCTAACGCAATAATATGTAATGCAATACGACATAACGCACCATAACATATTACAACTATGCGACTATAAAACAACATAACAATGCAACATAATATAACACAGCATTACAAAAAGCAACAATGCCACATAACATAATGGAGTGCAACACATTGCAAAATGATATGACATGACATAACAATATATTGCAACATAACATTATGCAACATGGAATAACATGACACAACGCAAATATAGAACGCAATGTAACACAAATGTAAAACATACCATAATACAAAATATAACCCACTATAAAACAATCTAATGCAATGCAGCGCAACAAATCGGAAAGCTAACGCAATAATGCGTAATGTAAAATGATGCAATGCAACATACCGCAACATAACATAATGCAATGCAACATAAAGCACATAACACAACACAAAGCAACAATGCGACAACAATGTGATATAAAACAACGTAACAATTTATCATAACATAAGGCAACATTACACAACGGAACTTAACACAATGTAGCGCAACATAATGTAACATAACACAATATGTTGCAACTTAAATATATAAAAAATGTATAACACAACATACTGCAAATGTATAACAAATTATAACGCAACATAATGCAATGCAGTGCAAGAAAATGCAACGCAACATAATGCAATACTAAAGTAATACCGCACAACACAACATAAGGTAATACAACTCTGACGCAAAATAACAAAACAATGCAACACAACAATACATCATAACATAACACTACACAACGACGCAGCATGACAGTATGACATTACATAATAGTATATGACATAACAGTATAGTATAGCAAGATATAGAGCAGCACAGCACAGCGTCACAAAACATAACATTACAAAACATAAAATAGAAATGCAATACAATTTGTTCAAATGCTTTAGTAATGACAGCGTCCAGCATTCATTTCTAACAGTGAAAAGTTTATTATTTAACGCGAGTGTCATGCAAGTGTAAAAACAAGTGTTTCACTGTATTAATACTAAGCGTTTTTAGGTTTAACATTTGGACATGTGTTTTGGGATGACAAAGACGTACTGGTAAAGGTTTCACTTGGTTATACATGTGCAAAAAGAAGTTAAAGGCCTACTGAAACCCACTACTACCGACCACGCAGTCTGATAGTTTATATATCAATGATGAAATCTTAACATTATAACACATGCCAATACGGCCGGGTTAACTTATAAAGTGACATTTTAAATTTGCCGCTAAACTTCCGGTTCGAAACGCCTCTGAGGATGACGTATGCGCGTGACGTAGCCCGGGGAACAGAGGTATGCCTTCCCCATTGAATACAATACAAAAAAGCTCTGTTTTCATTTCATAATTCCACAGTATTCTGGACATCTGTGTTCGTGAATCTGTTGCAATTATGTTCATTGCATTATGGAGAAAGAAGCTGAGCAAGCAAAGAAGAAAATTGTCGGTGCGAAACGGACGTATTTTTCGAACGAAGTCAGCAACAACAGTACACAGCCGGCGCGTCTTTGTTTACATTCCCGAAAGATGCAGTCAAGATGGAAGAACTCGGATAACAGAGACTCTAACCAGGAGGACTTTTGACTTCGATACACAGACGCCTGTAGAGAACTGGGACAACACAGACTCTTACCAGGATTACTTTGATTTGGATGACAAAGACGCAGACGTGCTACCGTGAGTATGCAGCTTTGGCTTCTAAACATTTGATCGCTTGACCGTATGTGCGCAACTTTTTTTTTGCGTATGTACGTAACTTTTTTAAAATATATAAGCTTTATGAACCTTGGGTTAGGTGAACGGTCTTTTGGGCTGAGTGATTGTGTGTGTTGATCAGGTGTTTGAATTGTATTGGCGTGTTCTATGGAGCTAGGAGCTAGCATAGGAGCTAGGAGTTAGCATAACAAAGATGTAGGTGTTTTTATGCAGGATTAATTTGTGTCATATTAAATATAAGCCTGGTTGTGTTGTGGCTAATAGAGTAAATATATGTCTTGTGTTTATTTACTGTTTTAGTCATTCCCAGCTGAATACCAGGTACCGTGAGTATGCAGCCTTGGCTGCTAAACATTTGATAGCTTGACCGTATGTGCGCGTCACGTACGTAACTTTTTAAAAATATATAAGCTTTATGAACATTGGGTTAGGTGAACTGTCTTTTGGGCTGAGTGATTGTGTGTGTTGATCAGGTGTTTGAATTGTATTGGCGTGTTCTATGGAACTAGGAGCTAGCAGAGGAGCTAGGAGCTAGCATAACAAACACGTAGGTGTTTTTATGCAGGATTAATTTGTGGCATATTAAATATAAGCCTGGTTGTGTTGTGGCTAATAGAGTATATATATGTCTTGTGTTTATATACTGTTGTAGTCATTCCCAGCTGAATATCAGGTACCGTGAGTATGCAGCCTTGGCTGCTAAACATTTGATAGCTTGACCGTATGTGCGCGTCACGTACGTAACTTTTTAAAAATATATAAGCTTTATGAACCTTGGGTTAGGTCAGGGGTCGGCAACCCGCGGCTCCGGAGCCGCATGCGGCTCCTTGACCACTCTGATGCGGCTCAGCTACATACATGCCGACCCCCCCGATTTTCCCAGGAGATTTATGGATCTCAGTGTCCCTCATAGATTACTCCCAGGGAAAAAATAATCCTATTTACACTCTAATTACTAAATAAAGGGCGTGCCCTAATTGCACTGCAGTAATTGTCCTCTATAGCATTTACATACAGCATGCCAGTCCAGCCACATGTTGCATGTTGTTATTACTTGCACACACAGGAGACAGCAAAGCATACTTAGTCATCAGCCACACAGCTTACACTGACGGTAGCCGTATCAAACAACTTTAACATTGTTACGTTACAAATATGCGCCACACTGTGAACCCACACCAAAAAAGAATGAAAAACACATTTCTGGAGAACATCCCACCGTAACACAACATAAACACAACACAACCATTACCCAGAATCCTATGCAGCCCTAACTCTTCCGGTCTACATTATACACCCCCGCTACCACCAAATCCCCCCACACATCAACCCTCCCCCCCTCTCCGTGCGTTGGTTGAGCGGAAGAGTTAGGGCTGCATGGGATTCTGGGTATTGGTACCGTCAGTGTAAGATGTGTGGCTGCTGAGTTAGTACGCCTTGCTGTCACTTACGTGAGCAAGCTGAAACTGCATTCTACGTGTGGTCGGGCAGGTACACTGGTAGGGCAGACTATAGAGGGCGCCAAATTCAGTGTCATCACACTCTGATATTCGGGAGTCTCCCGGGAAAAATGAGAGGGTTGGCAAGTATGACGCTATCAAGCGCCATTCATTCAAAACTCGCGGGCTGCGCTAACATCAAATTTCCACATTAAAGTGCGTGCCGGTGCGTGTATCGGAGGCCCCTAGTTAACATAGCACAAAGCTTTGTATGCGGTGTTTTTCATTTTAAAAAATTTTTTGTGGCTCCCATTACTTTCTTTAATTTGTGAAACTTGCCAAAATGGCTCTTTGAGTGGTAAAGGTTGCCGACCCCTGGGTTAGGTGAACGGTCTTTTGGGCTGAGTGATTGTGTGTGTTGATCAGGTGTTTGAATTGTATTGGCGTGTTCTATGGAGCTAGGAGCTAGCAGAGGAGCTAGGAGCTAGCACAACAAACACGTAGGTGTTTTTATGCAGGATTAATTTGTGGCATATTAAATATAAGCCTGGTTGTGTTGTGGCTAATAGAGTATATATATGTCTTGTGTTTATTTACTGTTGTAGTCATTCCCAGCTGAATATCAGGTACCGTGAGTATGCAGCCTTGGCTGCTAAACATTTGATAGCTTGACCGTATGTGCGCGTCACGTACGTAACTTTTTAAAAATATATAAGCTTTATGAACCTTGGGTTAGGTGAACGGTCTTTTGGGCTGAGTGATTGTGTGTGTTGATCAGGTGTTTGAATTGTATTGGCGTGTTCTATGGAGCTAGGAGCTAGCAGAGGAGCTAGGAGCTAGCATAACAAACACGTAGGTGTTTTTATGCAGGATTAATTTGTGGCATATTAAATATAAGCCTGGTTGTGTTGTGGCTAATAGAGTATATATATGTCTTGTGTTTATTTACTGTTGTAGTCATTCCCAGCTGAATATCAGGTACCGTGAGTATGCAGCCTTGGCTGCTAAACATTTGATAGCTTGACCGTATGTGCGCGTCACGTACGTAACTTTTTAAAAATATATAAGCTTTATGAACCTTGGGTTAGGTGAACGGTCTTTTGGGCTGAGTGATTGTGTGTGTTGATCAGGTGTTTGAATTGTATTGGCGTGTTCTATGGAGCTAGGAGCTAGCAGAGGAGCTAGGAGCTAGCGTAACAAACACGCAGGTGTTTTTATGCAGGATTAATTTGTGGCATATTAAATATAAGCCTGGTTGTGTTGTGGCTAATAGAGTATATATATGTCTTGTGTTTATTTACTGTTGTAGTCATTCCCAGCTGAATATCAGGTCACCCCCGGCTCTCACAGCATCTTCCCTATCTGAATAGCTTCAACTCCCCACTAGTCCTTCACTTGCACTTTACTCATCCACAAATCTTTCATCCTC
>NC_084734.1:36380153-36400153 GCF_033978785.1 Entelurus aequoreus
GAATAACCCAGTCAATTATTAGACCAGAACAAAAACAATACAGCTGCAACATGGGGCATCCTAAATAGAATTATTAAAAATGGTGCTAAGGATTACCCTAAATACTTCTCAGACGGAAATGTCAAAAATTACAAAGAAAATGGATGGATGGATGGACGATATGAATGAAGTAGCTGAAAGCTTCAATTAAGTATTTAGTGAACATTGGACCAAATTTGGAGGAAAATATTCCAGATCCAGAGTCAGTTGAGGATTTGAATGACACTATAGACAGAAATCCCAACTTGATGTTCCTCGAGGGTCTGACAAAAGAGGGAATAATCAATGTTGTGACAAAATTTAAATCCAAGACCTCAACTGAATGTAACCAAATTGATATGAAAACGAGAAAAAACATTATTGAAGAGATTTCAGAACGTTTAACATATATTAGCAACATTCGGCATCCATTGCACCGGTCACCCAAGGTTTCTCATTACGCACAATGGGTTAAGTTTTTTTCTTGCCCTGATGTGGGATCTGAGCCGAAGAGGTCGTTGTGGCTTGTGCAGCCCTTTGAGACATTTGTGATTAAGGGCTATATACATAAACTTTGATTGATTGACTGATAAACTATTTTTCTCGCACACTCTTGGCATTCTCTCAATGAGCTTCAAGAGGTAGTCACCTGAAATGGTTTTCACTTCGCAGGTGTGCTTGAAGCTCATCGAGAGAATGCCAAGAGTATGCAAAGCAGTGATCAGAGCAAAGGGTGGCTATTTTGAAGAAACTAGAACATAGAACATGTTTTCAGTTATTTCAATTTTTTTTGTTAAGTACATAACTCCACGTGTTCATTCATAGTTTTGATGCCTTCAGTGACAATCTACAATGTAAATAGTCATGAAAATAAAGAAAACCCATTGATTGAGGAGGTGTATCCAAACTTTTGGCCTGTACTGTATATTTTAATACTAATTATTAATAACAGACGTTTTTAAACGTATGTATACATTTTTGATGCTTTTTCAAAAAATATAATATATCATCACAGCAAGTATCTTGGCAGTCTAGGGAAAACCCTGTAGTCTCATCTGGTGCAGTGGCATTTGGTTTTGTGATCATTTTGTCTACGTTAGCTGCTACATGCTAACTATGTGTGGGGACGGCGTGGCGAAGTTGGGAGAGTGGCCGTGCCAGCAATCTGAGGGTTACTGGTTCAATCCCCACCTTCTACCATCCTAGTCACGTCCGTTGTGTCCTTGAGCAAGACACTTCACCCTTGCTCCTGATGGGTCTGGTTAGCGCCGTGCATGGCAGCTCCTGCCATCAGTGTGTGAATGTGTGTGTGTGAATGGGTGAATGTGGAAAATAGTGTCAAAGCGCTTTGAGTTCCTTAAAAAAGGTAGAAAAGCGCTATACAAGTACGACCCATTTACCATTTACCATTTAGCTGCACTGTGTGATGCTATTGGGCCAGCGGCTCCGCCTGGCAGCACAAAGATTTAAAGAAACTTAATGAGGACAAGATAATTCACCCCCTTCTTATCTTTCCGCTATGGCACAAACACTCGCAGGTCCTGAAAGCGACCAACAGCGTGAATGCTCTTGAAGCATTCACATGGCGATTTATTGACGCTGGAAAACTTACTGACTTAATTTTCATTTAGTGTCTGTTAATTGACTTATCGAATACCAGCCCAGGCCTAGTGATCTGGATAAATCACCCCTACTTTATATTGACGCATTAGCAGTTAGCGTCTTGTGTTGTACTGCTCATTGTGTGTGTATAGCATGCTTAGCCATTCTTTTTCCTCCAGTCCTCCAAAGATACTTGGAAGAAGCGTATTTTAGCTAAATAACTTGAATTTCATTTTCTAGCTACGATGGTGAGGATAAGCACCTTAGAAGCGACTTCACACTGTGTATATAAAGTTTGCTCGAAAATTCGAACTGGTGTTCTGGCAAAACACCTCCTTGTGTGTGAAGTTTAATTATGTCTTCCTAAGCATGTATCCCTTTTGAAGGAATCTTTCACGGGTGTATAATCTTAAACCGTGTAACCACCGGGACAGAGCTGCAGTATAGTTTTCCATTGACTCAATGGTTCAAATATCCATTTTAGGTTTGCAGTGACATGCTGGAAGTGTTGTAATCTGTGTATAGGGTGGATATTATTGGGCATGAGGGTGTACCTAATTAAATGACCTGTGAGCGTGTGGCGTGCACATACAGCATGTGATCAATTAGCAAAAGGACAAATAATTACTGACATCCCTCACATCTAAGAGAAGTCATTTCAACGCTTTACGGGCTGTTGCAGGAAAGCCAATAAATGATGCTGTGGTTCATGTCCCTGAAGGACCCTGCAGAAAACGTGCACGCACGCACGCACGCGCACACGCACACGCACACGCACACACACACACACACACACACACACACACACACACACACACACACGTCCACATACATGTTCATCATTGTGTACTAACACTATAGTCTCATGGACACCCTGCCTCTATCATCCATCACCTTACATATTACTTACAGACACTCAACGCACGTACACACATATGTAAAAATAAAACAATAAAAAACAAAATAAATATAATAAAATAAATAACAATAAATATTACATATAAATATTATTAATCATTTACAAGCATTTTTCATTGTAATTTGCAGTGGTGAAAAACTGCACAGAGCTCTGTCTAATATGTTGTCCCTCTCATGTCACGAAATACCGGATCACTAGACAAAATATATAAAAATGTATATATATTTAAAATACAATTTAAAAAAATGTAATGTTTAAAAAAATATTTTATTACAATGCCTTCATTTTTTGTTGTACTTTGCAGTAGTGTAAAACTGCATAGAAAGTTGTGTTTAATATTTGTGTCAAATATGTTGTCATGCTCATGCCAACAAATAATAGAAAACACATATAAAATGTAAATATATAAAATAAAAATTTGGAATACACATATAACCAGAATTTACCGGAATTGCATGTACAAACCCCGTTTCCATATGAGTTGGGACATTGTGTTAGATGTAAATATAAACGGAATACAATGATTTGCAAATCCTTTTCAAACCATATTCAATTCAATGCACTACAAAAAGACAAGATATTTGATGTTCAAACTCATAAACTTTATTTTTTTTTTGCAAATAATAATTAACTTAGAATTTCATGACTGCAACACGTGCCAAAGTAGTTGGGAAAGGGCATGTTCACCACTGTGTTACATGGCCTTTCCTTTTAACAACACTCAGTAAACGTTTGGGAACTGAGGAGACACATTTTTTAAGCTTCTCAGGTGGAATTCTTTCCCATTCTTGCTTGATGTACAGCTTAAGTTGTTCAACAGTCCGGGGATCTCCGTTGTGGTATTTTAGGCTTCATAAAGCGCCAAACATTTTCAATGGGAGACAGGTCTGGACTACAGGCAGGCCAGTGTAGTACCCGCACTCTTTTACTATGAAGCCACGTTGATGTAACACGTGGCTTGGCATTGTCTTGCTGAAATAAGCAGGGGTGTCCATGGTAACGTTGCTTGGATGGCAACATATGTTGCTCCAAAACCTGTATGTACCTTTCAGCATTAATGGCGTCTTCACAGATGTGTAAGTTACCCATGTCTTGGGCAATAATACACCCCCATACCATCACACATGATGGCTTTTCAACGTTGTGCCTAGAACAATCCGGATGGTTCTTTTCCTCTTTGTTCCAGAGGACACGACGTCCACAGTTTCCAAAAACAATTTGAAATGTGGACTCGTCAGACCACAGAACACTTTTCCACTTTGTATCAGTCCATCTTAGATGAGCTCAGGCCCAGCGAAGCCGACGGCGTTTCTGGGTGTTGTTGATAAACGGTTTTCGCCTTGCATAGGAGAGTTTTAACTTGCACTTACAGATGTAGCGACCAACTGTAGTTACTGACAGTGGGTTTCTGAAGTGTTCCTGAGCCCATGTGGTGATATCCTTTACACACTGATGTGGCTTGTTGATGCAGTACAGCCTGAGGTATCGAAGGTCACGGGCTTAGCTGCTTACGTGCAGTGATTTCTCCAGATTCTCTGAACCCTTTGATGATATTACAGACCGTAGATGGTGAAATCCCTAAATTCCTTGCAATAGCTGGTTGAGCATTTCATGGAATCTACTTTTATACCTAATCATGGCACCCACCTGTTCCCAATTTGCCTGTTCACCTGTGGGATGTTCCACATAAGTGTTTGATGAGCATTCCTCAACTTTATCAGTATTTATTGCCACCTTTCCCAACTTCTTTGTCACGTGTTGCTGGCATCAAATTCTAAAGTTAATGATTATTTGCACAAAAAAAAAAGTTTATCAGTTTGAACATCAAATATGTTGTCTTTGTAGCATATTCAACAGAATATGGATTGAAAATGATTTGCAAATCATTGTATTCAACTTCCCAACTCATATGGAAACGGGGTTTGTAATTGCCCCGATGCTGAAGCTAAACTGAAATGGTGGTAGAATGACTGTTAGAATAATTTGAATGTTGAAGAGCATCACTAAGCGGTCTTTTTAAGTGTAAACACACAAAATTAGCAAAAAAAAAGATAGCATAAAACATTAGCATGTTAACGTTCTCAGTTCACGTGAGTTATTTGCGATATTTTGATCATTTTACTACACCACTGCAAACCACGACAGCAATAATCACCGTATTGTGTAACAAATACCTCTCATGCATTTTTGACATTTTTACCTCCACTAAGAGGATATGTAATTTGTTTGTTTGTAAGCAACATAAGTCAGAAGGTTATGTATGGATTTTGATTAAACGTTCAGGTAAGTTCAGAAATTACATCAGGAATAAATGATTCGATTTTGGGTGGGAACCGGATAATTTCTACTATGTTACCTTATGTTTACGTCACAAGGCTGTGTGTGTGTGTGTATGCTAGCAGCCCAGAACAAGAGGGTTCAATCCATTCATTTTATTCCGCAAAGAGTTAACTCTCTTGCAGCCTGTTTGGAAGTGACAGACAAACACACGCAGACATGACAGATTTAATGTATCCTTTGATAAATTACCTCTGCCAGGAGGTTGTATATTCACTGGGGTTTGTTTGTCGGTTCGTTAGCAACATAACGCAAAAAGTTTAGGGTTGGGTATCGTTTGAATTCGAAAGATTCCGATTCCGATTCTTTGTTTCGATTCCGATTCCTGGCGATTCACGATTCCGATTCTTTTAAGAGGCAGGGTAAAAAAAAAGTTTAGGATATTTTAAATGAGCTAGCTAACCTACAGTCTTTCTGAATGAAATAGTCTGACATTCTCCATCAAATTTGAATTCTATTAACTTTTTATGAACTTTACTATAAATTCAGGGCTGTTTTCAACTAGAATATAAATATAAATATTATAAATTATGAATACATTTTCCCAGGGGTACACTTTCCTCAAGAGAGCTTTATTTTTGAAAACCTCATGAAAACACATTTACACACACAAGTGTATGATGCTGCAGGTACTTAAAAATGTTACCGTGCTCCCACTGATGGGCTAACCTGGTGCAGAAAAGCAAATAAACAATAAGAAACAACTTGCAAAACCCAGTCCAGATTAGCAGCAGGTACAGTATAAAATCAGAGACAGTTCTTGTTTAGGAAAATGACCATATCCGCCTTCTCAGGCAGGATGCGTGAGTGTTCTGGACAGATATTGTCTCCTGCTGTGGAAAATACACGTTCGCTGGGTGTGGAAGAAGCTTGAACGCATAAATAGGAGAAAGCGAGATATGACAGCAAAGGATAAGTCTTTTGTTGGTTCCACCACCATGCAGCAGGGTCGTCAGACATAAGTATCGGGGGAACGTCCTGGTACATCTGCAGCTCTCTCTCCACTCGTTTCTTGATGGACATGGAGCTCTGTTATTTCGCGGTTATTTAATTTTTTTTTTGTAAAGTAAAGCCACACTTTCGACCGCCGACGCCCGCTATCCATGCTCGAGCTTGACTGACTCGCTCGGCTATGCTAACACTTCCGGCGGTGGGCGCTTCTTCGTTGGTGTTCAGCGGCTTCTTCTTCCGGTTCGGCGGACATATTTTTTTCCGGTCGGCGGACTGGTATCGAAAATAGGAATCGAAATTTAAACTTTTGAACGATTCCGGGAATATCGGAAAGTTAGTCCCGGTTCCAATCGATACTCGATACTCGATACCCAACCCTAAAAAAGTTACAAGTGGATTTTCAATCATCTTTCAGGAAATGTCAGAAATGGAATAAGGAACAGGTGATTAGATGTTAGGAGTGATCCGGATCAGCGTCTGGGTTCAGTTTTTTTTTTTTAAAGCTTTCCCATTATTGGGAGATGGCAGAGGTCTGCGCTCTCTAAGTGCTTGTCTAGTTATCTTGGTGAAATACTTCCATTACAATTGAATAGATAGTTAAGTTAATACAGTATACTTTAAATCAGTATTTGCTGTCAATCTTTGTGTAGGATGTCACTTATGCCGGTGTCACTAATGTTGTGTCTAGCATCTCCACATTAGGGTCATACGTTAGAACAGCATAAACTGTGTGTGTGTGTGTGTGTGTGTGTGTGTGTGTGTGTGTGTGTGTGTGTGTGTGTGTGTGTGTGTGTGTTTGCGTGTGTGTTTGTACCCGCTGTCTGTGAAGAGGAACTCCAGATGAGTCATATGGACCTCCCACAGAGGAACACTGTAGCGCTTTGCCAGCGACATCGAGATGCCGTACACGCTGTCATCCAACGTCCTGAAAGACAGACACACACACACACACACACACACACACACACACACACACACACACACACACACACACACACACACACACACACACACACACACACACACACACACACACACACACACACACACACACACACAGTGGAACATTAAGGAAAGAGAATAATGACCATGTTACATCTCATTAGTGTGTAATCATTGTAATATCGAATATATACGGCTCTTGTACTTGGTATCGTACAGTCAATATTTATATAGATCCACCCATTTTAACCGTAGTTTATTTGTCGCTATGGAGGCAAGGTTTAGTGATTTAGAAGTAGCTAAAACACTGTAGACCAGGCCTGGGCAATTATTTTGCCTCGGGGGGCCAACTTTAGAGAAAAAAAATGTGTCTGTGGGCCGGTATATATATATATTTTAGGAATACTAATACAAAACCTCACAATAATGTCTGATTGAAAGCTAAAAATGTTATCACAGACCGCCCTTAAAAAACAGAATGGAATTAAAAAAATGTTTAACTGAGTGAGACACCCAGAATGTACATGAAAATAAAGAATGGGGGATATACAATATTAACTATGAACGATAAAACACTGAATATGTCAAGACTTGGTCTGTGGCGTGGTTTGTTCTCCCGTGGTGCAAAGGAATTGGACCAAACGTGGCATGAAGGTGAGGACATGTTTAATATATTAACTCAAAAAAGGCTCAAAAGGGGATAAACAAAAAGCGCTCACAGCGGAGGGAAAAAAACTTGACTATAAAAACAAAAGGCGCGCACAATGGCGGAAGTACAAAACTAGACTATGAAAACAAAACACTAGCACAAAGGCAAAAAACTATGAACAATAACAAAACTTACTTGACATGACAAGAGGGGCAAAAGGAAGAGCAGCATGGATCATGAGGGTGAACAGAGTGATGAACAAAGGTAGACTTAAATAACAGTGACATGATTGGAACAAACAGGTGCGTGACTCAAAACGTAAAACAGGTGCGTGACATGACAGGTGAAAACTAATGGGTGACCATGGAAACCAAACCAAACAAGGAAGTGAAACCAGGAACTAAGAAAGTGTCCAAAAAAAACAAACAGCACATGGCCAAAACAAAAACATGATAAACAGACATGACAGAACCCCCCCCTTACGGACAGATCCCAGATGTCCAAAAAACAAAACACAAAACAGGATCAAGAGTCATGGGAGGGTGGGAGGGGGACATGGCGGTGGGTCGCCAGGCCAAGTGGCCCCGAATCCACCGAGGCATAGTCATGTGGCGGCGGCGTTCCACTCGCCGCCGCCGCAGGCGAGGTGGACGACCCGGGAAGGGCCACACCCGTGGCCGACGAGAAGGTGGGCGCACCCGGCGTGGCGGACGACCAGGCAGCGGCCACATCCGTGGCAGACGAGAAGGCAGGCGCTTCGTTGACGTGGCAGTAGCAGATGACGAAGCTTGGCGTGGTGCGTCGGGCGGAAAAGCTTGGCGTGGCGTGACCTGGCAGCGTGGGTCTTGGTCTTGGCAGCGTGGGTCTTGGTGTTGGTCTTGGTGTTGGTCTTGGCAGTGTGGGTCTTGGTCTTGGCGGCGTGGGTCTTGGTGGCGTGGGTCTTGGTCTTGGCGGCGTGGGTCTTGGTCTTGGCGGCGTGGGTTTTGGTCTTGGTCTTGGTCGTCTTGGTCTTGGTCTTGGCAGTCTTGGTCTTGGTCTTGGCAGTCTTGGTCTTGTTCTTGGCAGTCTTGGCGTGGGTCTTGGTCTTGGCGTGGGTCTTGGTCTTGGCGTGGGTCTAGTACCGGAGCTTGGCAGCGTGGAGCTGGAACCGGAGCTTGGCAGCGTAGAGCCGGAACCGGAGCTTGGCAGCTTGGAGCCGGAACCGGAGCTTGGCAGCTTGGAGCCGGAGTTTGGCAGCGTGGAGCCGGAACCGGAGCTTGGCAGCTTGTAGCCGGAACCGGAGCTTGGAGCCGGTACCGGAGCTTGGCAGCGTGGAGCCAGTACCGGAGCTTGGCCGCGTGGAGCTGGAACCGGAGCTTGGCAGCGTAGAGCCGGAACCGGAGCTTGGCAGCTTGGAGCCGGAACCGGAGCTTGGCAGCTTGGAGCCGGAGTTTGGCAGCGTGGAGCCGGAACCGGAGCTTGGCAGCTTGTAGCCGGAACCGGAGCTTGGAGCCGGTACCGGAGCTTGGCCGCGTGGAACTTGACGTGGTGCAGGTGGCCTAGCTGGGGGCTGTGGCTTGGCAGGTCGAAGCTGAGCCACCCCACCTGAAGAGTTCCCAGTCCTAGCCCCCCCCTCAAGGAGCGGATACCAGACGCGCTTCCCGCAGTCTGGAACCGTTTTTTGGAGTGGGTGGAGGGAGGTCAGGAGGGGGGCAGAAACCTCCCCTTTAAGTTGTCCAAAAAGTCTTTTATTCTTCCCCACTTGGGATTGAGTGGGGGAGAAAAAAAATGTTTGTGACTTGGGCGTGGCTTGAGTCCTGGGGGGCGGGAGATCGAAAGAAAAAGAGTTGAAAAAAAATTCCTGGTCTATGAAAACAAAAGGCGCGCACAATGGCGGAAGTACAAAACTAGACTATGAAAACAAAACACTAGCACAAAGGCAAAAAACTATGAACAATATCAAAACTTACTTGACATGACAAGAGGGGCAAAAGGAAGAGCAGCATGGATCATGAGGGTGAACAGAGTGATGAACAAAGGTAGACTTAAATAACAGTGACATGATTGGAACAAACAGGTGCGTGACTCAAAACGTAAAACAGGTGCGTGACATGACAGGTGAAAACTAATGGGTGACCATGGAAACCAAACCAAACAAGGAAGTGAAACCAGGAACTAAGAAAGTGTCCAAAAAAAACAAACAGCACATGGCAAAAACAAAAACATGATAAACAGACATGACAGAATATTGACAACATATGAACGTCAAACCGCCTTTCGATCGACATTTTTTACAATCAAACGAAACGCAACAAAAATGCAAAAAAAAGCAAAATATGAAAGCGAAGGGTAAAAAAACCCCACCTACGATCTGATAAATCCAATATATCATGATCTAAGCTTTAGAACTTTCTTGTAAAAATCTCCCTGTGCATCTGTCTCTGACACCCGCATTTCAGGCTGGCCGCTCTGGAAACACTCTGTGGAAACGCTCCCCACCCACACTGCTTGGTGCCTGGTCTGAGCTACTGTGACTTAGATTACCATAGTAACTAATTAGATTACCATAGTAACTAATTAGATGAGCATAGTAACTAGTATATCATGCAAAAGCGCAGATTTCAACCATTTAAATACTTTCTATAGTTGAAGACGTATGGTCATTTGAAAATATCACTGCACATCATAATGGTAGCTACAGTTTCCATCTTTAAGATCTAAAAAAATTTTTTTGGGAATGTCCGACGGGCCAGATTGAAAAGCTTAACGGGCCTCATGCGGCCCCCGTGCCTTAATTTGCCCAGATCTGATGTAGACTGACGTTAGCTGCTAGGTAGCTACGTTTTAAAGCAGTGCTTCAATGTTGATAGCTCCACCTTTATCATTAGTTTTTAGGCTAAAATATGTTAATTTTCCCTCTTCTGTATTTGTAGACTGTCGCACTGATACTGAAGTTGCTTTTCATCTCATTGTACCTGTGTATAGTGACAATAAAAGACATTCTATTCTATTTTATTCTGTATCTAGGCTGTTTCTGGTTGCAAATGCTATGTATGTGTGTTGACTCGCGACATGCGTCTCAATTCTTACTACCAGCAATGTCACCACGGTGCACCATGTCCATTAAAAAAAAAAATTCCACTATTTTTCAAAGGCAGTGTAGTACCTTTTTTAATTCATTAGTACCACGGTACTTTATTAGTACTGAGGTATTCCGTACAACTCTTGTGAAAAGTCTTTATTTCATAGGATATCATGGGACTAGAATATATCTGTCAAACTGTTACCATAAACAATGTTTTACATTCATAACTGAAAAGAAGCTACCCACTGTTAAAAAAAAACAAACAATGTAAGAACACTTTAAACATTCTCTTGAAAAAAGTTGCTTATTATGCACCTCTTATGACTCTAATTTCAACTCTCGCACAAGTTTAAAAATAACTTAACCCCTGTTAAAAACATAAACAACTATCGTAAATTTCGGACTATAAGCCGCTTCTTTTTTCCTACACTTTGAACCCTGCTACTTATAAGACGGTGCGACTAATTTATGGATATTGCTTCGCTGACAGCCATAATAGAGGGTGAAAAACTTTTTTTTTTTTTTTTTAAATACCGGTAAATACTCTGAGAATGTGTTTGTGCTATGGCACCATCTTTTGGACTAGTTTGTGTCCTTCCATTTACCTGTAGTGCTTTCAACAGGATGTAGAATTGCCATTCAGTCTTCTAACCATCCATAGCATTTATACTCGTATGGAGTCTTCATTCATAACTCCAAGCAACTTTTGTAAGTTTTACAGTATAACTAAAACTTTTTGTACTTACTAAACCGTCCCATGTGTGAGGTTTGTAGGAGTGTTTTCATGCATTAAGTAATGAGTCTAGCGTCATTAGCATTAGCTAATATGCTAACACATTTAAGAGTGTCTGTGTTGGTATTATTAATTTACAACGGCATTCTTTTTGTATTGTTTCAGCTTCACAAATTCCTCAGTAAATTCACCAAGACATCATTGTGTAAGTATTAAATCTGTTTAGCTGATTGAAAAGCTAGCTTTCGCAGATGGGTCCGTGACAATTACTTCTGTTTTGTTTGATCAACCTTTTTACTTCCGTGTTACAGACACCATTTGGAAACAATTAAGGTATGTAAATAAACATTTACAGAATTTTTCTATGTAAAAACTCATTCCGCAGCGTATATTTCTGCGGTTTTTAGTCCGATGCGGCTAATATATGGAAAAATACTTTTTTCCCCTTAAATTTAGTGAGTGTGGTTAATATCCTGGCGTGCTCTATAGTCAAGAAAATACAGTAGCTTAAAAATAAAAAACCGAGAAAATAAGATTAAAAGAATGCCAACCTAAGCTACATTTATGGCAACAAAGAGATTTGTCATACTTAGATGTATTTACTTAACCAAAATGGAAAGTTTATCCAGATGTACTTATTCTGCATATTCTCATTGCATACCTACTAGAACAATAAAAAAACAAAAACAACTCAACTTTAATTTCATTTGGAGAAATAGGACTCATTATATAAGAAAATGGCAACGTGGTGAAAAACTATAAAGATGGAGGACTAAGAGCTATAGATTTTGATTGTTTAAATCAGTGGTTCTCAAACTTTTTTTTACCAAGTACCACCCCAGAAAGAACTTTGCTCACCAAGTACCACCATAATGACAAACTTAAAAATACAGCAGCGTTGTAGGCCTACATATTCATTAAAAACTATTTGGCAAGTTTATTTAATATTTTTGTGCCACTGTAACATTACATTACACACAGTTGACTTTGAACATTAACATTGTGTTTGAATATAGCAAAATAAAACACTTCACTTTAATCAAGTGATTCTTTGGCATACCACGAGATGGAGCTCTGGTACCACTAGTGGTGCATGTACTACAATTTGAGAATCACTGATTTAAATTGTACCCTGAAATTGAACTGGTGGAAGTCATGGATTAAAAATCGTGATTCCTTCTGGTACTGCATAAAAATATTTGATGAATTAAAAGGATTTAAGTTTAATGATATGCAAAATTCAAATGTAAAAGCGCCCTGTTAGATTATCAGACTTTCACAAGCAGATGTATCTTATTGAAAGATGATGTACACACAATGTATCACCTCATCACATTCCAATATGAAAGAACAGATTTGAAACACAATCAAGTGGCTGTATTATGATGGTTGCATGCAGAGAAGTATTTGGTGGGTTGTAGATATAATGGATGCACAAAGCAGCTTGCTTAATTATGAGCAACACATTTCACTTTCATCCACCACTCTCTTAATTGAAACAATTGCACAAAGCATTGTCAAAACATTTTTTTTTTCTGATTAAAAATAGTTTGCCGCACTGCTCATAATTACTTCCATAACTAATCTTAAACAATTCATTAATGCACTAATTAATTATTAGATCATGTCCCACAGTACATTTTAATCCAGGCAAACAAAATAATAATGATATTGTTATTACATTTGATAAAGAAACAATTTGAAAAATAAAAACATGTTTGTTTTTTTCTTCTATTACCACCTAAGGTGAAAGACAGCCACTTTAAAACCACAAACAATATGTATCCATACCATTGGTTAAGTAAATACATCCAAATATTGACACATCTCTTTGTTACCATAAATTTAGCTTAGTTTGGTATTCTTTCATTTTATTTTCTAGGTTTGTTTTCTGAGAGTTAATTTGTTTTTTCAATAGAATAATACTTTAATATGAGACAAAGTTCAAAGACTTCAACAGAAATATCTACATATATGTCAACAGAAACTGAAACTAAAAAGAAAACCAAAATAGATGTGTTTTCATATCCCAACACCGGAACCGGAAGTAGTAATTTTAGAGGCAGGACCTTTTTGCCCAAACTTTTGTATTATATGTGCACATAACTATCTGTAAATGCAGATGTCAGACCTCATTGGGCCTTGTCTAAAATCTTTTATGTGTAGGGCTCCAAATACATTTTAGCCAGACACACGGGTACTGTTGTATCCCTACTTTTACTTTCAAAATAAACACTATGAGAAACCATACGTTTTGGTCTGTATTTCCGTTTTTGTTTCCTGGGGATCTTCATTTTTCCTTTCAAAACCAAAGAAGAAAAACCCTTTGTTTCTCATTTTCTTTTTTGTATTTTTTTGTATTAAATTTATTTTTTCAATATCCCTTTATGAAAAGAAAATTGAAATACCAAATTATACACGGAACTGTATGCAGTGTCACTTCAGACAACTAGTTTTTGATCAAATAAAAGCAAAACTTATTTTAAATTACCTTTATCATGTTATCATTGGTTTCTTTAAAAAGTAGGGGGGAAAAATCGGAAAACGGTCTTAAATAACAATTAAGCAAACTTTAAAAAGAACCCGACCACTGTTAAAATGAACTGTAATACAGAATGCGTGCATGACTTACTCCGCCAGGCCGAGGATGGTCTCCTTCTTGTAGTCGAGGTCGGAGCTAAACCTCTGCACGTCCACACCGCGGCCCAGCCCCTGTAACACCTGCGCCTGGGTGAAGTCGGTCAGGCGCTCGTTGTACGCGTGAAGCTGTGCGATCAAACTCTCAAGCTCCTCTGGCCAACCGGAATACGAAGAAACGTGCTGGGTGACCAGGCGGATCAGTTCCTTTGGGTCAGCCTGAAGAAAGAAGAGGTATTGTTACAGAGCTGATAATTAAGGTTATTTGCAGGTGGTTCTTCTTTGTGTTGGGCAATTGTAATTAGGACATTACGACAAAATAAACTGAATAAGAATAATCAAAGCCCTTCTTGTATTCAGAAAATAAATGTTTTCATGTAGACATGCTTTAATGGTACGCTATTCACGTATGACAAAAATGACCTAAAGCAGACCTGGGCAAATTAAGGCCCAGGACATTCCTAAAAACTTTTAAGATGGAAACTGTAGCTGCCATTATGATGTGCAGTGATGTTTTCAAATGACCGTAAGTCTTGAACCATACAAAGTATTTCAATGGTTGGAATCTGCGCTTTTGCATGATATACTAGTTACTATGGTAATCTAGTTAGTTACTATGGTCATCTAATTAGTTATTATGGTAATCTAATTAGTTAATATGGTAATCTAAGTCACAGCAGCTCAGAACAGGCACCAAGCAGTGTGGGTGGGGAGCGTTTCCACAGAGTGTTTCCAGAGCGGCAAGCCTGAAATGCGAGTGTCAGGGACAGACGCAGAAGGAGATTTTTACAACAAAGTTCTTAAAGCTTAGTGATGTATCAGATTGTAGGTGTTTTTTGTTTTTTTTGCCCTTCGCGTTCATATTTCGCTGTGTTTGTTGCATTTTTGTTGCGTTTCGCTTGATTGTAAAATATGTCGCTCGAGAGGGGGTGTGACGTTCATATGTTGTCATTATTCAGTGTTTTATTGTTCCTAGTTAATATTGTAAATCCCACATTCTTTATTTACATGTACATTCTGGGTGTGTCATTCAGTAAAAAAATTTAAAATTCAATTCCGTTTTTTAAAGCGGTCTGTCATAACGTTTTTAGCATTCAATCAGACATTCCTCAAAATCAGATATACCGGCCCCAGACATATTTTTTTCTCTAAATTTGGCCCCCCAAGTCAAAATAATTGCCCAGGTCTGACCTAAAGGGTTAAGTGGAAGCAAGAGAAAGTTATTTAAACATTTTACTTAAATAATGGTTTGCAGTACATGCAAAAGTGACCAAAAATATAACTCTTTGACCACATGGTAATTTATAAACAAGTACATACAGTAGCACAACAGCAACTGAATCGATGTTGTAATAAGAAACCCGCTCAGGCAGCATTAATACTGCGAAGGAGTTTATTCTAAACAACAGCACAAGTGTAACCCGCGTAGGGATGGGTATCTTTCACATTTGAACCAATACGGTACCAATTCCCGGGACCTGGTAATCGATATCAGTACTAAAAGGTACCATTCTTAGGTACTATGATGTGTGTTAATAAATAATATATAATTTTGTATGTTATATTTAATATACAATATGTCATATTTAAAAATCAGCTGAATGTGATAACTATGCTGTCTAGTTGTTATATCTTGTTTTCTTATAACATTTCTGAGTCTCATTTGCAAGTATTATATATTAGATTTTGCATGCCAAGAGGTTAAATGGCAGTAAGTGTATAGGCTAGTGTGTGTTGCATAGCTCGGAAGTAGCATTTGACATGAGGCTGAATGAGCCCTACAAAGTACCGTATTTTCTGCACTATAAGGCGCACCTAAAAACCTCAAATTTCCTCAAAAGCTGACAGTGCGCCTTATAATCCGGTGCGCCTTATATATGGACCAATATTGAGCCACAACAGGTCTCGCAACTACGGTAAGCAGCCGCCGACTTCATTTCAAAAATGAAGTCGGCGGCTGCTTACCGTAGAAGAAGAAGCGCTCCTTCTTCTACGGGGGAAAATGAAGTCGGCGGCTGCTTACCACAGCGCTTCTTCTTCTACGGGGGAAAATGAAGTCGGCGGCTGCTTACCACAGCGCTTCTTCTTCTACGGGGGAAAATGAAGTCGGCAGCTGCTTACCGTAGTTGCGAGACCTAAACTTTATGTAAAGACCCAAAAATGGCTCCTATTAAGAGACACGCTTACGACGCAGAGTTTAAACTCAAGGCGATCAGTGGTAGCGGGTTTGGTGGTAGCGGGGGTGTATTTTGTAGCATCCCGGAAGAGTTAGTACTGCAAAGGGTTCTGGGTATTTGTTCTGTTGTGTTTATGTTGTGTTACGGTGTTTGTCATTCTTGTTTGGTGTGGATTCACAGTGTGGCGTATATTTCTAACAGTGTTAAAGTTGTTTATACCTCCACCCTCAGTGTAACCTGTATCGCTGTTGATCAAGTATGCGTTGCATTCACGTGTGTGTGCGTACAGAAGCCGAACAGATCTTGTGACTGGGCCGGCACGTTGTTAGAATGGATGAAAAGCGGACGTGACGACAGCTCGTAGAGGACGTTAAAGGCAGTGCCTTTAAGGCACGCCCCCAAGACTGTGGTCCGGGTGGACTACGAGATATAATGACTGATGAACACCTTCGTTCGATAATGAAGGTTGCCTCAGCTCAAAGCCTGAGCCCCGACATTAATGAACTAGCATCCAAGAAAAGATGGCAGGTATCTGGCTTGGGCACATCAGATTAGATCAGTGTGTTGCAAACTGAGCAGTTTAAAGTCCTGAATGGTTGGTTTATTCTTTGTTATTTTATTTTCAAATTTATTAGCCTGTGGAAAAATGTAATGTTGATATTTACCTCAGAAGGCTGCAAATAGAAAAGAGGCATTCAATTTTCATTTAAATTGTATTTGATATGCCATTGATATTTTTTAATTATTATTATTATTTGAAACTCGATTTTGCATGTCACTATAAAGTTATATAAGCCCTGCTTGTTCAATATTCAATGCAAAACTTGTTTGGGTCCCTATTAAAAGGTTAATTTGTTCAACCTTGGCCCGCAGCTTTGTTCAGTTTTAAATTTTGGCCCACTCTGTATTTGAGTTTGACGCCCCTGATCTAATGGATGCATAACGTAACCCCAGCCTCTACTGTAGCGTCTATTCTATGCGCCTTATAATGCAGTGCGCCTTATATAGAAACAAAGTTTTAAAATAGGCCATGTGTGATGTTTGTAGGAGTGTTTTCATGCATTAAGTAATGAGTCTAGCGTCATTAGCATTAGCTAATATGCTAACACATTTAAGAGTGTCTGTGTTGGTATTATTAATTTACAACGGCATTCTTTTTGTATTGTTTCAGCTTCACAAATTCCTCAGTAAATTCACCAAGACATCATTGTGTAAGTATTAAATTTGTTTAGCTGATTGAAAAGCTAGCTTTCGCAGATGGGTCCGTGACAATTACTTCTGTTTTGTTTGATCAACCTTTTTACTTCCGTGTTACAGACACCATTTGGAAACAATTAAGGTATGTAAATAAACATTTACAGAATATTTCTATGTAAAAACTCATTCCGCAGCGTATATTTCTGCGGTTTTTAGTCCGATGCGGCTAATATATGGAAAAATACTTTTTTCCCCTTAAATTTAGTGAGTGTGGTTAATATCCTGGCATGCTCTATAGTCAAGAAAATACAGTAGCTTAAAAATAAAAAAACGAGAAAATAAGATTAAAGAATGCAAACCTAAGCTACATTTATGGCAACAAAGAGATTTGTCATACTTAGATGTATTTACTTAACCAAAATGGAAAGTTTATCCAGATGTACTCATTCTGCATATTCTCATTGCATACCTACTAGAACAATAAAAAAACAAAAACAACTCAACTTTAATTTCATTTGGAGAAATAGGACTCATTATATAAGAAAATGGCAACGTGGTGAAAAACTATAAAGATGGAGGACTAAGAGCTATAGATTTTGATTGTTTAAATCAGTGGTTCTCAAACTTTCTTTTTACCAAGTACCACCCCAGAAAGAACTTTGCTCACCAAGTACCACTATAATGACAAACTTAAAAATACAGTAGCGTTGTAGGCCTACATATTCATTAAAAACTATTTGGCAAGTTTATTTAATATTTTTGTGCCACTGTAACATTACATTACACACAGTTGACTTTGAACATTAACATTGTGTTTGAATATAGCAAAATAAAACACTTCACTTTAATCAAGTGATTCTTTGGCATACCACGAGATAGAGCTCTGGTACCACTAGTGGTGCATGTACTACAATTTGAGAATCACTGATTCAAATTGTACCCTGAAATTGAACTGGTGGAAGTCATGGATTAAAAATCGTGATTCCTTCTGGTACTGCATAAAAATATTTGATGAATTAAAAGGATTTAAGTTTAATGATATGCAAAATTCAAATGTAAAAGCGCCCTGTTAGATTATCAGACTTTCACAAGCAGATGTATCTTATTGAAAGATGATGTACACACAATGTATCACCTCATCACATTCCAATATGAAAGAACAGATTTGAAACACAATCAAGTGGCTGTATTATGATGGTTGCATGCAGAGAAGTATTTGGTGGGTTGTAGATATAATGGATGCACAAAGCAGCTTGCTTAATTATGAGCAACACATTTCACTTTCATCCACCACTCTCTTAATTGAAACAATTGCACAAAGCATTGTCAAAACATTTTTTTTTTCTGATTAAAAATAGTTTGCCGCACTGCTCATAATTACTTCCATAACTGAAACTAAAAAGAAAACCAAAATAGATGTGTTTTCATATCCCAACACCGGAACCGGAAGTAGTAATTTTAGAGGCAGGACCTTTTTGCCCAAACTTTTGTATTATATGTGCACATAACTATCTGTAAATGCAGATGTCAGACCTCATTGGGCCTTGTCTAAAATCTTTTATGTGTAGGGCTCCAAATACATTTTAGCCAGACACACGGGTACTGTTGTATCCCTACTTTTACTTTCAAAATAAACACTATGAGAAACCATACGTTTTGGTCTGTATTTCCGTTTTTGTTTCCTGGGGATCTTCATTTTTCCTTTCAAAACCAAAGAAGAAAAACCCTTTGTTTCTCATTTTCTTTTTTGTATTTTTTTGTATTAAATTTATTTTTTCAATATCCCTTTATGAAAAGAAAATTGAAATACCAAATTATACACGGAACTGTATGCAGTGTCACTTCAGACAACTAGTTTTTGATCAAATAAAAGCAAAACTTATTTTAAATTACCTTTATCATGTTATCATTGGTTTCTTTAAAAAGTAGGGGGGAAAAATCGGAAAACGGTCTTAAATAACAATTAAGCAAACTTTAAAAAGAACCCGACCACTGTTAAAATGAACTGTAATACAGAATGCGTGCATGACTTACTCCGCCAGGCCGAGGATGGTCTCCTTCTTGTAGTCGAGGTCGGAGCTAAACCTCTGCACGTCCACGCCGCGGCACGCCCCCAAGACTGTGGTCCGGGTGGACTACGAGATATAATGACTGATGAACACCTTCGTTCGATAATGAAGGTTGCCTCAGCTCAAAGCCTGAGCCCCGACATTAATGAACTAGCATCCAAGAAAAGATGGCAGGTATCTGGCCTGGGCACATCAGATTAGATCAGTGTGTTGCAAACTGAGCAGTTTAAAGTCCTGAATGGTTGGTTTCTTCTTTGTTGTTTTTCTTTCAAATTTATTAGCCTGTGGAAAAATTTAATGTTGATATTTACCTCAGAAGGCTGCAAATAGAAAAGAGGCATTCAATTTTTATTTAAATTGTATTTGATATGCCATTGATATTTTTTTATTATTATTATTATTATTTGAAACACGATTTTGCATGTCACTATAAAGGTATATAAGCCCTGCTTGTTCAATATTCAATGCAAAACTTGTTTGGGTCCCTATTAAAAGGTTAATTTGTTCAACCTTGGCCCGCAGCTTTGTTCAGTTTTAAATTTTGGCCCACTCTGTATTTGAGTTTGACGCCCCTGATCTAATGGATGCATAACGTAACCCCAGCCTCTACTGTAGCGTCTATTCTATGCGCCTTATAATGCAGTGCGCCTTATATATAAACAAAGTTTTAAAATAGGCCATTCATTGAAGGTGCGCCTTATAATC